>NC_079193.1:287259620-287559898 GCF_029499605.1 Hyla sarda
AGAGATGTCAGCAGAGAGCACTGTTGCCAGAGAGAAAAGAACAACTCAACTTCAGCAGCTGATAATAATTGGAAGGATTAAGATAATTTACAAATCTGTTTAACTTTCTGGAGCCAGTTGATATATAAAAAAAAAAAAGTATTTTTTTTGCTGGAATACACCTTTAACTGCAACAAAGCCTAGCAAAAAAACAATCCCATAAAAAGTGTCTGAATCCATAAAGCAGCGACTCCACATGGATGATGACAGTGCAAGTCTACACTTTCTATTTAAAAGAAAATGATTTTCCTGACTTAATGTCTAGAAACTTTACTAGTCCCCCCAAAATTACTCTACCGCTAGTTTCACATTAGCATTTCTGTGTTCCATTCATGTCATCTGGTAAAGAGATGAACTAACATGAATTGATCCCATTGATTTCAATAGGTCATTTCTATCATCAGTTCATCTCAGCTTGAATCAACTCAGTTTGTAGTCATTTTTTTTGCCTGATCAAAAACTGTGGCATGCACTATTTGACAACAAACGGAATCTTCAAAATTCAAGGGTCCATTCACACACACCATATCTGAGGCACATTTGCTTCTGCAGATTTGATGCTTTATAAATAAATGCACAGCAGCAAATCTGCAGTGGATATAGTACGTGTGAATGTACCCCAATAAGGGTAGGGTCACATTTAACGGATCTGCAGCGTATTTTATGCTGCAATTCCGCTGGTGACCCGACGGGCCTGCGAGTCGCCATAGTGTGCTTCCAGCTGTTGCAGCTCTGACCAGTCACACAGGGGCCTGCGAGTCGCCGAGCGCGACTCATAGGCCCCTGTGTGGTTTCTAAGAATGGTGGATTGCCGCTGCGAACAGACAAGGAGCTGGGGCAATGTGGGGCGAGGTGGGGTGGCAACAGCTGGAGGCACACTATGGGTCGGGTTACCAGCAGATCCACAGCGTAAAATACGCTACGGATCCGTTATGTGTGACCCTACCCTAACACTGAAAATCATACAAAAAGTGGAGAGTGTACCGCATACTAAAAAAAGAGGAAAGGAAGGAGGAAGGAGACATCTGATAAGCTGAACACGACACCAGCATCACACCAAGAAAAGGCCACTTATTCAGCAAGCATACATAGAGGAAAATGTAAAAGAGGTGCAAAGTCCAAGATCACCACCATTGTCCTGTTGTGCACGGACTGGTGCAGACTCCACCAACGTAATATCAGCAAGCAAAAGAAAATGTCCAGCGCCAACTCCTTGCCAAAAGTTGCACTTTATTGATTAAAACCTCGGAACACAGTCAGTATGGACAAACGGTGATGCATTACGGGCATCACCAACAGACCTTAGTCATTCAAGTTGTACATGTACAAATGAATCTTTTATATGGAGAGCAAAGTGATTGTTCTGCCCCAAGGGCGGTGTAAGCCTTGCTTTCCTTCTCTGAGCCTAGTCAGGCAGGTGGGTCATGTATCCAATTAGGCAAGACACACATACACTGGCAAGGCTAAGAGATTCCATTTTTTCTGCATCATAAACACCCAAAAACAAATCAAAACACAGTAAGGATGCGACAGACCAACGAACAGTGGATGCCCCACACATGTAGCAATCCGGAGCACATTACACAAAGTATTTATCCACCATTCTCGGAAAAGGCATACTAATAAAAAAATTTAAATAAATACAAAAACAAAAAATAACAAAGACACACACAGTTTTAGCTGAACTACTTTTGGTGATTTGTAAAGGATAGGAACGCTTTACACACCAATCTTTACAGTACGAAAAAAATCATTATTTTCACACAGATACATTTAATTAAAGACTTGAATGCAATATTCTGTTTCTTTTAAGTATGAATAAAGAATTTTCCTTCATTTGAATCCAACTTCATCTGCAGACATCATCTTTAAGCCAGAACATTTAAATGTAAAAAGTTGTGGGGGCTAAAATAATATTTAAGACAATACCTGAGGAAAAGTTGGACTTCTGGAGGACAAAGCGACTGTAAAAACTGCAGGTCGTTCAAAGAGATATCTGGAAGCTCACTATCAAACCTTCGCGGCTTTCGTGTCTAAATCGAAAAAGTTAAAAACAGTTCTATATAATAGAGCAAACACTGCATTAAACATTGTAAAATAGTTTTTTTTTATGATGCACATATGGCCTCAATTTTTTTTCACACAGTAGAATAATCCAAACGTAAAGAAAGAGGAATAAAGTATAAACTTTTCTTCTTCGGAAAACCTACTCTGAAAATACTAATTGTCCTGTAACTTATGATATTTGTTTCACTGGAAGATGCACCTGACCAAAGGATGCACCCAGGTTTAGACAAGAGAAAATAGAAAAAAAATATTTCATACTATGTAAAGCTCTCTTTGTGGTCCAAGTAGAGGGGTTTATGTCACTAACTGGACTAGGATAAAGCCTTCTCTCTTGGTGTTCTATGACTGAAGAAGGAAATCATATGTAATCACAGAATTATTATACTCAAGTGTCTAATGGACTGGGATAGTGGGAGTGTAAACAAGAGTCTGCTCCTTAAAGGGGTACTGCGCTGCTAGACATGTTATTCCCTTATTCAAAGGATCGTGGGGGTCCCATTGCTCTGGGCCCCTCGCCATCTCCTGCAGCACCCGACGTTCTAAATAAACGCCGGGTTCCTGCAGCAGTGGTCGTGATGTCACGGCCACGCCCCCACCATTAATGTCTATGGGAGGGGGCGTGTCAGCCGACACGCCCCCCTCCCATAGACATGAATAGAGGGGGCATGGCGTGACATCACGTTCACGGCCTCCAGCTTCAAGCGTTCTGAACAAAATTTTCAGAATGTTTGAGCACTTGAGTACCCCTTTAAGAGGTGTAAGGGCCTCTGTAGCTAATGTAGCACTAGTAAAACAGGTTGAAGGTTCCATCAGAAGCCCCTTCTGCAGATTATCAAAAATGTGGGATCCAGATAATGCACCATAGAGTACTAGTTTGTCTGTTGTATTAATAATAATAATAATAATCATAATAATAATAATAATTATTATTATTAATATTATAATAATAAAAGCCTTTATTTCCAAACAATGGTTCATTTTCATGACAGATGAATGTGTCAGATTCCGACTAAATGCAGATATTTATTTAATATTTAATCTGCTGTATTTTTGAGGTGACTATCTTCACAGGAAATAATTAACAACAAGTCACTGAGAAAGCCATCTGAATTCCCTATGTACATGTACTGAACAACAATGCCAGGAGTTAAAATAACAAATCTCCATTTGATCACTACTATGGCTAGGCCTGTGCTTCCACTTATAGTACGCAGACCTGGTAATTCGGCCTATAGAACTATTTAGTTAAAAACACCTGACAAACCCCAAAATAAATCTAACATGACAGACAGATCAACCTTTCAACAGGTATCTGCCAGTGGTTGGCATCTATCATGCAAACTCATGTCATGAAGGCGCCGATGGTCTGGGAAAAAAAAAAAAAAAGGTTAAAATATTTTTCCACAAACTAAGTCAAAAGTGTAAGTCAAATGCCTCAAAAAGTTAAAAGAATGACAAATGCGAAACAAAAGAAGAATTAAGGAGTCATAAAGTTATACATACACAGAAAGATGAAGGCCAAGAGTCAAGTCCTCTGAAGAGACGATTTCTTAAGTAGGATTTCCCTGTTTAAATAAGAAAAAAGAAAGAATAAAAATGGAATTACAGGCCACATTACTGCCAACAAGTTATTTTTAAAATATAACAAATGTATATACCGGCGTATAAGACGACTTGGCGTATAAGACGACCCCCAACTTTTACAGTTAAAATATAGAGTTTGGGATATACTCGCCATATAAGACTACCCCTCCTACCGCGATGTACGGTACCTTGTAGTTCCCCCCACATTAGGTAGGCATCATGTTCCCCCACATTAGGTAGGCAGTACAGTTCTCCCCACATTAGGTTGGCAGTATAGTTCCCCCCACATTAGGTAGGCAGTATAGTTCCCCCCACATTAAGTTGCCAGTTCCCCCACATTAGGTTGCCAGTTCCCCCACATTAGGTCGGCAGTTCCCCCACATTAGTAGGCAGCTCCCCCACAATAGGTCGGGAGTTACCCCACATTAGGTCAGCAGTTACCCCACATTAGGTCAGCAGTTCCCCCACAATAGTAGGCAGCTCCCCCACATTTGTAGGCAGCTCCCCCCACATTAGGTCAGCAGTTCCCCCACAATAGTAGGCAGCTCCCCCCACATTTGTAAGCAATTCCCCCAAATTAGGTCAGCATTTCCCCCACAATAGTAGGCAGTTCCCCCACAATAGTAGGCAGCTCCCCCCACATTTGTAGGCAGCTCCCCCCCACATTTGTAGGCAGCTCCCCCACATTTGTAGGCAGCTCCCCCCACATTAGGTCAGCAGTTCCCCCACAATAGTAGGCCGCTCCCCCCACATTAGATTGGCAGCTCCTCCTGCGGTCCTCCTGGTCCTGCGCTTCTCTGCCTCTATGGTTGTAGGAACGTGACGTCACTGACGTCCCGTGCGTACAACCATAGAGACGGAGGACCGGACCGCAGGAGGACGCCGGGGAATGGTAAGTGACCGGCGGACATCCTTATGTCCCGAAAAGATTTTTCGGGACACATGGATGTCCGGCATAGGAATACCTGTGATTATCTGCCCGGGCTGGCTCCCGTGTGTGGCTGCAGGCGGGGACCGGCCAGAGCAGCTAAAAACTAATACTGTATACTAAAAACCAGCTGTTATAAAACTGCAACTCCCAGCATGCCCGGACAGCCTTTGCCGTGCTGGGAGTTGTAGTTTCACAACAGCTGGAGGCCCCCTGGTTTTTAGTATACAGTATTAGTTTTTACTTGCTCTGGCCGGCCCCCGCCTGCAGCCACACACGGGAGCCGGCCCGGGCAGATAATCAGAAGTTTTCCTATCCCGGACCTCAATACCCGGCATATAAAACGACCCCTGACTTTTCAGAAGAAAATTTGGGGTTAAAAAGTCGTATTATACGCCGGGATATACGGTAATAAAGTTAGTACCCGTCATCAAACCATATCTTCTAAACTAACTGAGAATATATTTCCTAACTACTCCTAACACCACTCCTGCCCTTATATTTCCAAGCTTTAAAAAGCTGTGTATCATATCTTTCCCCTTGCTCACATTGTCTGAGAAAGTGGGCGTTCCCCAGCAGACGCGACATCACTGAAGCCTGCGAAAGCTGTGAATCACCATGCCCAGCACGCACTTCCTGAGTTTGGTCTCCTGCCAGGCCTGGGGGAGACCAAACTAACTGTTTGACTAGTGGCAAGGAACAGAACAGAGCCACCAAAAGGTTGAGAATTTTAACAGCAAATTAAATAGCAAAGTGTCTTATAATTACATAAGGGACAATATATTAAAAGTTTAGTTTGGTGACAGGTACTCTTTAAAGACTAGAGGGCTTACTCTCCTAAGTGACCAAGTTAAAGAGATTTTCCAGGCTAACATAACTGATGGTCTATCCTTAGGATAAGCCATCAGTTGCTGACACCTGACACATCTTTTTAGCCTGCGTTACACAGTGAATACACTGGAAGCAGTTGACTATTCACTGTGTAGTGGCAAAGAATGGCTACAGCAGCAAAGTTCTCGTCCACTGAGAATAGGCCATCAATCCTATTAGCCTTGAAAAACCCCTTTCATTCATCACATTTTATTAGCCCATCTTCAACTGTTCTAAATAGATTTTCTTGTTCAGGGAAGAAAGCAGACATTGACCCTCCTTTACTATTGCAAATCCGACATGTTTTGTCAGGTTGCGCGCCAGATTCTGTTGCATTGCGCCAGAGACTGTCACATTGTGCCATAAATTCTGTCTGCGCCAGATTTTGCGCCAAAATTGAAAAAACCCTGACTAACTCTCCATTTTGCTAAGAAAACCCCAAAAAGGGGCGTGGCTGCCAGGAAAAGGGGGCATGGTCTCCCTGAAAAGGGGCGTGTTCCCGACATTTTCACAAAAACCCAACATATTTCCACATTAAATGTGGTAGATTTGAGCTGAGGAAAACCAGATAGATCAGAGCATGTGTAAAAAAAAAAGCAAAGTGTAGGGAAAGTGGAAAATGTAGGAAAACCTTAGTAAATACCGTGGAAAATAAATTGTAGGGAATTAAAACCCACAAGGAAACCTACAATCCACTCTTAGTAAATGAGAGCCAATATGTTTTTCACCAAAAAGCTTAATTGTATACTAAATTGTTCCGACAACCTAGAACCACACAGGTTCTTGATGTTCTGTACTATAAAAATTATCTAGAATTTTAAATGTATGTGTGGATGAGGAAAAGACATGGAACCAGGGCTGTGTAGTCTTTCAGTGATGAAATCCACAATGTGGATTCATTTACAGTAACAGGACCAGGCACAGTTAAATAATTACTTTCATTGTCAACTTTTTGAGCTGCCTGCTTTCTATTAGGATAAAGATGAAACTCTCTAGGGAGTCCTCACAATACCATGGAGGGTGGGGAGAGATCTGAATATAACGCACAATGGAAATTATTTTGCTATTTTATCATGACAATTGTTATGGTCTAAATCAGAGCTGTGGAATTAGTAAGACAAATGTCCCACTGCTCTATCTTTCTACTTTCTGACTACTGCTAAATATATGGCTTATGTATAACAGATGCATCAGGCGTTTCTTAACCTTTAAAAAGAACTGTATTCTACAATATAAAAAATAAATGTATATACGTGTATATATATATGAAAATTATGACTTCACCTCCATAGCTTTGGTTTAAGATGTATCAGATGTAAGCTTGGAATAATAAATCCTAGGATGAGTAGGATACATATACACACACACACACACACACATATACATATATATATATATATATATATATATATATATATATATATATATTACAATACTTACTAAAGATTTTCCCAAAAGTTTCCCTTTTTGCCTTCTCGTTTTCATAGAGACATTTTCCATCTTTTACCAAGGCATTAGCCCACTGTAATAGAAGAAATACTAACATTATAAGTTAAGAACACAAACAAAAAATATTTTTTTTTAAACATGGAACATAGATTGTATTAACTATTATAAATATTTTAATTTCACATCAGCATGAAGGAGCCTGTATCTTCAAGCCAGTATGTGCTTAACAAGTGTTACCTGGATAAGAGCCTTGCATAAAAGGGACCTTGACACTCGTAAATCGTTAGTTAACCCCTTCCCGACCTATGACGTAGCCCAACATCATAGGTCAGGTAAGAGAATATGATGTGGGCCAGTAGATGAGATTTTGCATCATAACTGGCAGATCCCCGCTGCTATCAGCAGCTGACATCTTCTGGTAATGACAGACATCGGAATGCTGATTAAATGCTGGCTATCCCTGGTGTCTAGTGTAATCGCAGGCTGCAGATGGGTTGCAGAGAAAGAATAGGGACTCACCCGTTCTTCCTGGTCCTCGGTAGATTGTTGATTGGCAGCCCTAAGCAATCGTGCGCCGAAAGCATAGATCAATGTAATGCAATAGCATTAAACAGATCTACGTAAACCATGTTCCTGATGCTGCACAATAAAGATGTAGATGCAAAAAAAAATTCCAAATGCCTAAATTGCTGATTTTGGTCACACATCATGTCCCAGAATTTTTTTTATAAAAAGTGATCAAAAAGTCAGATATCCGCAAAAACTACAGCATAGAATAAAGTAGAATAGAATAGTATGTCAGGGTTACCGTATTGTGTTGCAAGACGATATACATCAACATTTATTTATCAAATATGTATCACAAACAGAGCCTTAAGGGTCTATTCACACGTACAGTATTCTGCGCAGATTTGATGTGCAGGATTTGAAGCTGTGTTCAGTCATTTAGTTTACATTGAAATCTGCAGCAGAAAATTGTGTGCATCAAATCTGCGGAGAATACTGTACGTGTGAATAGACCACAAAGGAGTATTTTGAATATTTAGTGGATCACTGGGAGTCAAATCGCTAGAACTCCTACTAATCCTGAGAACTAACTTCCTCTGAATGAATAGAGCAGCAATACTCAAAAGGCCAGTACTGCATGCATTCTATGGGGCTTTAGAACATTCATTTTACGTTCTTGGGATTTGTGTTTAAATCATGTTTAAAGATTGATGAAGAATGCAAGATTGTCTCAAGCAATAGTAAACTGTGTTAAATTGGACACTTCACCAAAACAACACCTTTTCGAAGTGAAGCTAGTGTAGTGATCAGCTGGACCCCAGCCTCTGCATGAGAAACACAACATTGCATGGCTGCCATTCAAATGGGTGGTGGTTCATGTAATGATTGGAGGTGCCATGTTAGCTACAGCGGCTCTCTGTTCTGTCACAAAAGGGGAGCTCTCCCATAGAGACGCAAAGGAGTGGGCGTGCTGACCCAAGAGGAAAGCCGTAACGCTGTACAAGAGAATGCAGGGGGGGGGGGGGAGGGGGTCCCAGCAATCCAACACTAATCCACTATCGTGAGACTACATGGGACTACTTCTTTAATAATAGGACAAATGAACAGGGGCAGTCCTACGACAATCCTTTTACAATCCAGCACTATTTTTCCTGCATTGTGTATCTATTTTACATTTATTGTATAAAACTGACTTACCTCTCTGTAGTGTTTTGTGAACATTTTTCTTCTTACAACTTCAACCACTGCTAAGCAATACATCTGAGGAACTGTACTAAGTGCCTCCACTATCTTGATCCTTTCAAGTAATTCTGTTAAAAGTCTAAATAAAGCCTGAAGTTTTTCCCCATCTTGATCAGCATGCAGCATTACAAAGCAGCACCACCTAAAAAACAACATAACACAAGAATACAAATTTACTTCAATCTGATGCACTGAAACCAAGGCATGGACTGTAATTATCAAAAGCGACAGAGATCGACACAGTGGGCTATACAATGTGCACATGTGACATAAGCTATAGTATTATTTGAAATCTATTACATGTATATTCCATCACTCTGGTGCTTACTGGTCTGGCAGAATGCTGGCTTGTACAAATACGTACTGGTAACACATTGGTAATTAGACAATAGTCTGGAATCTTAAGGAATATTAATGGGATACTCCGCTACCCCGGCATTTGGAATGTTTTGTTCCGATCGCTGGGTGCAGGCGGCAATGGGTCGTGATGTCACGGCCACGCCCCTTGTGACGTCATGCCATGCCCTCTCAATGTAAGTCTATGGGAGGGGGCGTGCATTGAGAGGGCAGGGTGTGACGTCACGAGGGAGGCGTTGCCGTAACGTCACGATACTCCTCCCCTCCATCACCCGTCATCAGCCACAGAGCAATCCATGCTCTGTGCAGCTGAGAAACAGGGGTGCTGCAGGAGAGATCGCGGGGGTTCAAGGGACCCCCCCGATCAGACAGCTTATCCCCTATCCTTTGGAAAGGGGATAAGATGTCTAGGGTCGGAATACCCCTTTAAGGCAAAGAGGAAATAATGAGCAACAGAAAGGTAGGTAGCAAAGCGAAATAGATACTATGGATGTAACTGATAGAGCAGCGGGACAACTGTGCCATTTGTGTGTGGGATATAAAAAATATAAACCTTTACTTACCTTCAGCATTCCCATGGCGCATCCAGTGTTCTGCTCCAGTCTGCTTTGGTCTCTGCTGCAGTGTGACTGTCGGGTGCGGGAAGCACCCAAACCCAATGTGCCAAAATGCCACTGATATGGCAGGTCGAGGCATGACACTAATTTACTGAGCAGCAGTATGACACATTGGGTCCAGTTGCTTCCTGCGCCCGAAAGTCGCGCTGCAGATCAGGGGACTGGAGCACGTCTCTGGAGGCATTGTGGGAGTGCTGGAGGAGTTTATTTTTCTTTATATCCTACACCATGGGCATAGTTTTGAAACCCCCCCTCCTGCAGAATAAATTCTATAAGGTAACAATGGCTGGGCGAGAGGTCTAAATTGTTCAGAAAGAAAGCATGTAGCATGTTTTTCAAGCAGATGAAAATCACAGTACTAAGATGAAGAATCACAACATTATCAGGGAGAGTCATCAAAACTTGTGCAGAGGAAAAGTCGACCAGTTGCCCACAGCATCAGAGCGCTTCTTTCATTTTTAAAAAGGCCTCTGAAAAATAAAAGAAGCAATCTGATTGGTTGCTATGGGCAACTGGTCAACTTTTCCTCTACACAAGTCTTCCCCCTATATCACTACATACACAGTTCAAATGGCTCATTTGCAGCATGTGATGTACAACTTTTTCCTCTCTAGTGGGGGTATTGTGCTTTTACTGTGATTATTTAGGACAGCATTAGTCAACTGGTGTTTCACAGAAACCTTGGGCTCTGTGGGACCTTAATCAGTGATCAGTGGTCTGGGATTAGAAAAGAATAGGCCTCAGAATAAGCCATCAATATCCGATTGGTGGAGGTTACTGGACACCCATACCTATCATCTGTGTTCCAGGGACAAAGTGCCCATATACACAGTATACAGAGCTGGAAGAAGACAGCTCTACGTGTTGTTACTGCAGCTCAGCTCCTATTTATTTCAAACGGAAAGAGTTGGCGTAACCCATCACAGCCACTACACTCCTAACGGGTTATACCAGAAGAAAAAAAAAACATTGTGAACACCACTTTCACAGCTGCAAAATTGTATGCTACAGAGGAAGTTGTGTAGTTCTGACCATAGTGCTCTCTTCTGCCACCTCTGTCTCTGTCAGGAACTGTCCACAGCAGGAGAGGTTTGCTATAGGCATTTGCTCCTGCTCTGGACAGTTCCTGACACAGACAGAGATGGCAGTAGAGAGCACTTTGGTCAGACAGGAAACAACTTCCTGTGGAGCATACAGCAGCTGATAAGTACTGGAAGGGTTAGGATTTTGAAATAGAAGTAATTTACAAATCTAGTAGGAGATGAGGGAGTTCAGCTCCCCTGATTCAACATGTGCACAGCCAGCCTCTGAATGCAAGGCAGAAGTCAAGGAAAGGTGGAGCCAGCACTGAGTAAAAAGTACTTCTTTATTGCAATCCAGGTTAAAAATCCATGGAAGGCAAGGACAAAATGAGCACAAGGACAAAAAGTGCAAAGATGCATAGTTTGAACACCTCAGGAAGCCAACACGTTTTAGGCCATGTGACCCTTAGTCAAGGCATACATGTTGCCTCTCCAACACACTCTTTTATACTGAGAAGGTCTAGGGAGCTCAACTTCCACAAGGGGAGGGAGAACAGGGACCAACCCATTAGGACAACCAACTTTATTGTCCAAAGTGCATAGAACAAATATATAAAAAAGGAAAAAAGGAAAAAGCTGAATTTACACAATATTAACAATGCAAAAATTCCAAAGAGGTGCAAAAAATTAATAATGAAGAATTAAATCCGTCCTATTATTCAAACCAAAGGAATGAATACTATTGAATAAATAAATCCACATATCTTCCCTGTTGTGCAGGTATTTTATACTGTCACCTCCTCTTTTGCTGGGAGTTATTTTTTTCAATTCGATACATCACCATTATGGACTGAAAAGAAATGTTTTGATACATTAGACATACCACTAGTGAGGGGACCAGTAGAATGATGAATGTGCTCCTGTATGCATTTTTTCAAAGCACGTTTGGTGCTACCGATGTAAGTAAGTGAGCAAGCAGTACATACAATTTTGTAAGTTACCAGTTTGGAATTGCAATTAATAAAACAAATGTGCCCTCAATAGTGGTACATTTAACAGCATATTTGCAAATGACACATTGTGCCTCGGAACATTTAAAGAACCCTTTTGTTGTCAACCAAGTGTCATTTGTGTCATTTTGTTCAATGGTGTTTTTTTATTTGCAGAAAACTGGAGTATCACTGGGTGCAAAATCTTCACCTGCTCTTGCAAACTAATATGTATTTTGGTGGGAGAATTTTTCATATTTTTTCTGATCAAAACCTGTATTAGACACAATGTTGCATGGTTTGGTAGATACGTCGATGGCGTGGTCATCATGTGGAAAGGCAGTGAATCGTTAGCCAACACATTCATGCAATATTTACATAACGATTCTTGTAATTTACGCTTCACACATAACTGGTCTAAATCATGCACACAGTTTTTAGACATGTTTTTGGTTGTCAAGGGAAAAACCATTGAGATACGTCCATTCCGGAAATCCATTGCCGGTAATACCATTCTCAGAGCTGATTCATGTCATTCCAGACATACCATTGAAGGCATTCCTGTAGGTGAATCAATCCTTGTTAAACGGAACAGCTCTGCTACATCGATTTATCGGGAGTAAGCAAATTCGGTATGCACACGACTCAAACAACGTGGCTATCCGAATTGGATCCTAAATAAAGCCCGAAAAAGGGTAGATTCGTTGAACAGATCTGAACTTTTGAAAGATAGAGAACACAGTCAGGTTAGTGATCCCCATCACATTTGTAACAACTTACAGTCCCCAATTCAATAAAATCAGAGACATTATATCGAAAGATCTTTCTATCTTACATTCAGATCCTGGTTTAAGTACAGTGATACAAAAAGGAATAAGATTTTCAACCCGTAGAGCTACTACACTAGCCAATTCATTAACTCCAAGCACTGTTGCAGATCGTGACACAAATGAAACTTGGTTGACAACAAGAGGGTTCTTTAAATGTTCCGAGGCACGATGTGTGATTTGCAAATATGCTGTTAAATGTACAACTATTGAGGGCACAGTTGATAACAAAAAACATAAAATTTGTAGTTTTATTAATTGTAATTCCAAACTAGTAATTTACAAAATGGTATGTACTGCTTGCTCACTTACTTACATTGGTAGCACCAAACGTGCTTTGAAAAAACGCATACAGGAGCAAATTCGTCATTCTACTGGTCCCCTCACTAGTGGTATGTCTAATGTATCGAAACATTTCTTTTCAGTCCATAATGGTGATGTTTAAAATTTGAAATTTTGTGCTATTGAAGAAATAACTCCCAGCAAAGAGGAGGTGACAGTATAAAATACCTGCACAACAGGGAAGCTATGTGGATTTATTTATTCAGTAGCATTTATCCCTTTGGTTTGAATAATAGGACGTATTTAATTCTTCATTATACATTTTTTGCATACCTCTTTTTTTGGAATTTTTCCATTGTTTATATTGTATAAATTCAGTTTTTTCCTTTTTTGCAATGAACCTTTTTTTTTTATATGTTTGTTTTATGCACTTTGGACAATAAAGTTGGTTGTCCTAATGGGTTGGTCCCTGTTCACCTTCCCCTTGTGGGAAGTGAGCTCCTAGACAGTCTCAGTATAAAAGAGTGTGTATGCGATGACAAAGGGACAAATGGCCTGAAACGCGTTGGTTTCCTGAGGTGTTCCAACTATGCATCTTTGCACTTTTGTCCATGTGCTCATTTTGTCCTTGCCTTCCATGGATTTTTAACCTGGATTACAATAAAAAAGTATTTTTTACTCAGTGATGGCTCCACCTTTCCTTGACTTTTAATTTACAAATCTGTTTCATGTTCTGGCACCAGTTTATTTGAAAAAGAAAATAAATAAATAAATCCGCCAAAGTACCCATTTAGTTTCTTCAGACTTATTCTATTCCTAAACTAGGGTCGATTTCTATCTGATCTATGGTGCTCTATTTTATTTTTTCCCAAAACGCATGAGAATGCTATAAACATATGACAGTCAATAAAAATGTAAGCATAACAAAATTAAATAAAACCAATCTAAAAGACTAAATGAAAATAAGTCAATATGGCAGTGTTTCCTAACCAGAGTGCATCCAGCTGTTGCAAAACTACAACTTCCAGCATGCCCTGACAGCCAAAGTTTTGCAAACGCTAAATGCACACTGGTTGGGAAACACTGCTATTTTGGGAAAAACTGAAATCTAGAAATATCATCAACAGACAGAGTCTTACTTTAATCGAACTTGTAAGTTATTGGCAAGCTCCTGTTTGGCAGTGGTACATTTCTGTTTGATATCCAACAGCTTTCTGTGGTTTGTTAACATGATCATCAGTTGATTTGCATGGCTCAAACACAAATCAGGTAATACAGAGGGGTCCTTCAAGTTTTCAGCCCGCTTCTGATTGGCTAAAAATCCCTACAAGGAACAAAAAGTTATTTTGATAAAAAATGAATACAAATACCACTTTTAACCACATAATGAAATGATAATACATACAATATACCAACATGCTGTCACTTGATTCATAGTTAAACTGGTTAACAAGCCAATGGCATGAATGCCTTTGTTTCTTTAGTTGCTTTATTTAATAAAAAAAAATAATAATAATTTGCCCGCCCTCATGTGTCAGAAAGAAGTGGCCTAGGGTCCGCATCACCTCTCGCCGTTTAAAGGAGAACTTCTGCTAAAATTAACTTACAGGATAGGGGATAAGTAGCTGATTGCAAGGAGTCCGACTACTGGGACCCTCCACGATCACCAGGATGAGACCTAGCGCTCAGTGAGGAGCGCATGCTGCAGGTGGCATGTGCTCCATTCATTTCTATGGGAGCACCAAAAAGACCATAGAACAGCACTCTGGCATTATCAGCGCTCTTATAGAAATGAATGAAGCATGTGCCATCTACCGGTAGACAACAAGCGCTCCTCACAGAGAGCCGGGGTCCCAGAGGTCGGACCCTGCGATCAGCTACTTATCAGTCGATAGGGGATAAATAAACTATTATCCAGGATCGCCGGAGTTCTCCTTTAAGCTCCCCATGTGATTGATACACAGGGCTCACAGCAGCCCTCTGATGTCTGCCCACACATGTGCCGTGAATGTGTATTATAGAGGGTACTCCACTCCCCAGCGTTCTGAACATTTAGTTTCGAAAGCTGGTGCAGCCTTCGGGGGTCGCCACGCCTCCTCGTGACATCATGCTCCGCCCCTCATGATGTCACGCCCGCCCCCTCAATGCAAGTCTATTGGGGGGGGGGGTAGTCACACCCCCTCCCATAAACTTACATTGGAGAGGGAGGGGGTGACGCGTGACGTCACAAGGGGGCATGGCGACTCCTGAAGCCTGCACCAGGTTCGAAACTAAATGTTCCGAATGCTGGGGAGTGGAATACCTCTTTAATGCTCCCCATACATGTGCTGTAATACACACAGAAAACGCATGAACTGGCATTTTTTTTATTTATGAAAGAAAGCAACAAAAGAAACAAACAAAAGGTATGCTTGGAATTAGCTTAACTACCATACATGTGGACTGTTTTACAACTATAGATCAGGTAACAATCTTTAATGCTGAAAAAAATCAATGGGAAAGTGTAATAATATACTTTTGTTAAAAATCCCCTATTAATCTCTACCTATAACACTTACCAGTCTACTACACACTGTCATTCTGCCCTTCTAACTATTTACATTATTCTACTGCTTCAAAAAAAGAAAAGGAACTATGTAGACAGTACATATTGCATCATTACTATACGATGTGGAGCACTTTTAAAACTGCTTTTCTGCACTATGAAGTACAGACAGGAGGACATCTGGATATGGTAAAAAAAAAAAAAAAAAAAAAACTATTTACTGTATAGAACATGTGGTTACTATTGGTTACCCTCAAAAAAGTGTTAAATGAAAAATGTTATATATGAATAAAACAAATACAACAGTATTTCAGAAATTGCTTAAATGGGCGCTGTCAGATTCAAAAACTTTTTATATATTGTTAATGATGAAAATTAAAAACCTTTTGTAATATGGTTATTAAAAATGTTTCAAATATTTAATAAAGAAAACGGCTCTCAAAAAAATCCCACCACTAGGGGTCCCTATACCTACTGGGACACTAACCAGTCCTGCAGCAGCACCAGGCTTGTCCATAAGTCATGAACAAGAGATGACTCATGGACGAGGCTGCATGAGCGGACACACCAATCACCTCCCACCACCACAAGGAAGAGACACGCCCCCATCCTCTCTGAAGATTTCTAACAGTGTGCTAGTGAAAATAGGTATTTTTATAATAAATATAGGCAATAGAGGCATAAAAATTAGATGCACATGGTCAAGATCAGGTACTGAGTAACATAATAATTCTTTTTTTGTGGGATGATAGGTATGCATTAACTATCACGCACCACCTGCACTGAAGGCATAGAGGATCGAACACTAAACATTATGTAGTTGGGTATTCATGATATTGTGAATGTACTGCTGAACTTTTCCCATTAACATTTACTTTCATTAAAATGATGCATCTCCTGCCTGAAGGGAACATGGCAGTCCCAATAATACAGGTAAGCAGATAAAAGCCAATGTCTGGCAAGTAAAATGAATATTTGTATGTAATGTAGAGTATAGAAATGAGATACATAATTCACATAGAAAAGCATGGTATGATTTGCATTATTGTGGTGGAATCTAATAAGCATTGGAGTCAGCACAGTGCTATCTGTAACCCAAGCCTAGCAGTGGGAATTCACATTGGAATCAGCTAGTGGAACACTACATGGAAGAACTTCATGACGTACAATGCTCTCTTGACTGAAAACTGTTACAATGTTAAAGTGATTGAAAACATAACACAACAACACAAAATGCACATGTCTTGAATAAACTTAAGTGGAAATCAACAATAAGTGCCCCATACTTTAAACCCTGAAGCTAGACACTAATAAGATAAAAGCTTTCTAACCTACAAAAATATTTAATGTTTGTTCTACTATATTAGACCAATTTAGTATAGGTAAATGATATACCCTGCCTGTGGGGTTGCTCAACCAAATAAATAACATATGGGTGCTTCCCTAGTGTTTAAAAAGTTCCAAAAATAAATAAATAAAAAAGAGAAAAAAAAAAAACACTCCAAGATGGCGCACACCAAATAATGAAAAATACAATACTTTATTAATTACACATGATACATAATACATGGGAAACCCTCTGAAATCTATTAAAACATCCACATGAAAGGCAAATAACTCTACATGGCCATGGATTCCACCCCCTTGGTGCTAAAACCCCAATACTGTGTGTGCAACTGTGCCCAATAAACTGTCTGTATAGTATGCTGTCCTATGTAAATCCAACTCCTGCCTAGTAGAACCCAGTCCCAGTTAAAGGGGTACTCCGCTGCTCAGCGTTTGGAGCACACTGTTCCGAATGCTGGAGCTCGTGAAGTCATAGCCCTGCCCCTCGTGATGTCACGCCCCGCCCCCTCAATCCAACTCTATGGGGGGTGGGGAGTGACAGGCTATGACGTCACAAGCTCGTGTCGGCTCCAGCATTTGGAACAGTTTGTTCCAAACACTGAACAGCGGAGTACCCCTTTAACTAACTACTAATGATATGCAACTTCACAATTGCAGAGGGTTACAAAATAGTAGACATCAGACCAGTAGAGCGAGTTCACAATGGTACCTGGACAGCACATGTTAAATAGTGACTTTCTTTGTACTAGTCAACAGCCAAAGTGACTCACAGAAGTTGAAACATGTATTTTTAAAAGTAGGAACAGACAATTATTAGTTACATAAAATCAGATTGAATTTAACACTTATTTTTTATTGGGTTAAGCAATTTTAAAATGGTTGTGGTCACCTCCCAGCAGATACCCTTAAGGGTCTACTCACGCGTACAGTATTGTGCACAGATTTGATGCGCAGGATTTCAAGCTGTGTTTAGTTTACATTGAAATCTGCAGCAGAAAATCTTGCGCATCAAAACTGCACAGAATACTGTATGTGTGAATAGACCATAATGCAGATCTTGAACTACTTCTGAAGATGGCACCACTCAAGAGAAAACAGCTTTAACATTCAAAAACAGATTCAAAAACTTGTTCTATGTTGGTTGTACATTTTGGCAAAATATTAACATATTTAATATACCTCATAAGAAAAGTTTTATAAAATCATGGCTTATAAATAAACACCACAAGGGGTCCCCATACCATCCAGAACATGATCCTGTCTGGCTGTAGAATCATCTTTGGCTAAGCAGAAGCACAGGCAAGGACAAAGTTCTGTTATGTAAGGGTGGGACTAACCCTGCTTTGTGCTCACCTCTGTTCTATTAGGCTGTAGCATGAAAATAAGGAGGGGTTTACAGAGCAGCCTGCAGTGATTGGATAAATAGACCCAGCACAACACAGCAGACTCAAGGAGGAAGATGAGTCATGCAGAGTGAAGATACGCCCCCTCTAAAGCACAGGATGACATCCAAGTGAGTAACAAATAGATGGTATTTGTAAAAGAAATATAGGTGCAAGACACAAAAAAATATATATGTACGTGATCAGGATTAGGAACGGAGTAACATATGGCTTGTTTTTGTGGTATATAACAGGTAGGCTTTAAGGAGTTAGGCAATGAGAGACCGGTAAGTGACACTTAAAGGGGAATTCCGGTGGAAACAAGTAGAAAACAAATGTTTTCAAATCAACTGGTGCCCGAAAGTTAAACAGATTTGTAAATTACTTCTATTAAACAATCTTAATCCTTCCAGTACTTATTAGCTGCGCTAGAAAACAAAGAACTTTGTGAATTTATTTTCTGTCTGACAAAAGTACTCTCTGCTGACACCCCTGTCCGTATCAGGAACTGTCCAGATTAGCATCATATCCCCATAGAAAACCTCTCCTGCTCTGGACAGTTTGTGACATTGACAGAGGTGTCAGCAGAGAGCACTGTGGTCAGACTGAAAATAACTTCCCGAATTTCTCTGTAGTATACAGCAGCTGATAAGTACTAGAAGGGTTAAGATTTTTAAATAAAAATGATTTACAAATCTGTTCAACTTTCTTGCACCAGTTGATTTGAAAACATTTTTTTCCACCAGAGTACCCCTTTAAAGCCTGTGGGACTGTAAACACTTGCTGATGAGCTACAGAGAAGAAATAGGAAACTCTGGGCCTAAATAAGCATGCCCTAGAGAAAGGGAATTTGTCCTGATAATGAAAAGCATGGCAAAAATTAAGTATATATTTTTTTCTTATTTCTAAAAGATTTGTGCATTAACAACTGTTCAAAAAATTATATTCTGATAAACCTTTTACTCAAGCTATTACAACGTGAATAAGTAACACTAAGAAGACAAATAAGACAAAACTTTCTCAACTTATTTTCACATTAGGCTAAGTACACATTGTCATGTAAAAACTTCCTTAGCACATGAAGTGGGTGTATCTATCGCGACAATTTTCCATTCAACTTCCACTCGGGATGCAAATGGGATATAAATCACACCCAGCAGAGCCCATACACTCCAGATATATGCTACTACCACTTATACAGCCCGACTATAGGCAATAAGACCCAACACACATACACTCAATCACAACCAGTCAATCGCAATAGACCGGTCAATCACTGATCCCTGTCTGTCAAATATCAATAGTTCAGGTTGGTGGATATGGTATGGTTTTCTAATATTTGCAGATGGATTTTTGGAATTATCTAAGCATCATAGCCAACAAACCCTACTTCAGAAGGACACTTCCCCCCCCCCCCCCCCAATTAATTATCAGCCCAACGCTGCGCTATTCTGCCCCTCCCCCAACAAAAATGAATTATCAGCCCAGCGCTGCCCCCATCGGGGTAAATACTCACATTTCACCCGCTGCCCTCCTCGTGCTGTTTGTTGCCGCCGCCGGCGCAGACACAAGGTAAACAAAATAAACTCAGGCATGTTCCGGCGTGGGCCTTACGCTAGGGATGGGAACGTTGGACAGCCGTCAGCCTATCACCGGCCGCAGCGATGTTCCGCCTCGGCCGCTGATAGGCTGAACCCACTGTCATGTAAGAAGCTCTGGGCGGCTTCTTACATGACAGTAGGCTCAGCCTATCAGGGGCCGAGGAGGAACATCGCTGCGGCCGGTGATAGGCTGACGGCTGTCCGATGTTCGATTCACTAGGAAGCAGATGAGGCCGGTACCAGACCAACGGGAGGGGAGTTAAAGTTTATTTTATTTTTTGCAGCCAGGGCATAGGGATACCACACAATATAGAGCAGTGATCTTCAACCTGCCGACCTCCAGATGTTGCAAAACTACAACTCCCAGCATGCCCGGACAGCCGTTTGCTGTCCGGGCATGCTGAGAGTTGTAGTTTTGCAACATCTGGAGGTCGGCAGGTTGAAGCCCACTGGTATAGAGTGTCAGCGCCGGCGGCCGCAACAAACATGAGGATGAGGAGGGCAGCGCATGCGGGTGACATATCAGTATTTACCCCGATGGGGACAGCGCTGGGCTGATAATTAATTGGGGGGCAGAACAGCGCACGCGGGTGAATTGTGATTTGTTGCCCGATGTGGGGACAGCGCAGCGCTGAGCTCATACATTCATTCCCAAGGGGGAGGGGCCCAACCGGTATTGCGGTATGAATTAAAATTCATATCGCGCAGCACAAAAATGTCGGTATTCTGTATAAACCGATATACTGCCCAGCCCTAACCTAATAGACTTAAAGGGGTACTCTCCTGCTCAGCTTTTGGAAAAAAATGTTCCGAATGCTGGAGCCGGTGCCTCGTGACATCATAGCCCCCCCCCCCTCATGATGTCATGCCCCACCCCCTCAATGCAAGTCATAGACTTGCATTGAGGGGGTGGGGTGTGATGTCACGAGGGGGTGGGGCTATGATGTCACAAGTTGCCGGTACCGGCTCCAGTGTTCGGAACAGTTTGTACCAAATGCTGAGCAGCAGAGTATCCCTTTTAACACCACAAGGAACTACCGCATGCCAGTAGAACTTTCTTCCCTTTAACTGTGTTAGAGTAGTTCCATTCCATACAAAGGCATCAAGAAAAATTGTGTGTGGTTCTTTTTTTTTTTACCTAAATTATTCAAGACATACTTTTAGCTTAGATATTCTCCACACGGACCTACAGTATATGTCTGGTAAACAGACATATAAGTCTGACGTAGGGCAAAAACGTGATGTGAATAGAGCCACGTACAAAATATAATCCTGAAAGTTAGTGACAGCCTGAACTGTTTACATATTCCTCTTATTCACTGTAAAAATGATTGCGTTACTTCATCCCATAATGGAAAATAATTAAAATACTTTCCACCTGTGATATATCAACCTCAGTGAAGCCAAAATATCATATAGCGGTATTTTACAGTGGAGTCATGCCAAAACAGCTACTGCTTACTTTCATTTCTTGTCCTGCACTTAAATGTTATTTGCTACTATAAAATAATGACAATCTTTTACTAAGGTTAATACGATGACGTGACCTGCACACACAGTGCACATCACTCACCTACAAGGGAAAAATAAATTCTATGTGTATAACATTAGAAAAGAGCTTTGTTTTTAATTCCTTCGCACTATATTAGTCTAAAGGGGGCCATACACCTTCAACAACTGAAAATCGGTGACTTCTGATTTATTATTATGAATGACACCACTGGAGCCCCTTTGCTAAAGCTAGATAGGTCTCATATGCAGAAAGTAGTGTTACAAAATATGATATTAGATGTCACCAAGAGGGTCAACACTATGGCAACAAGAAAAGTCGGCTCCTCCCAGCAGGATATACCCGCCCACAGGCACCTGAGGTAATCAGTTTTAGCTTAGTGTCTAAGGAGGTGGACATGGTCTGGAGTTCTCTCCAGACCAGGTCTTATGTTTTATTATTTTCCTAGTTAGGGAATGTGTTAGATTTTTATTCCATTTTCTTTCCTGTTTTCAGGTGGGGACTCAGGAACTGCGGTATGTATGTCAATCTTCAATCACAAGCAAAATGGACAGCTTCTCTGTAATTTGACATCCCATAGTTCCTAAAGGTAAAAGGGTAGTCAGCAGTGCTGGGGAGTCGGAGTCGAGGAGTCGGACAAAATTTTGGGTACCTGGAGTCGGCAAACAATGCACCGACTTAAATTTAGAGTGGAATAAAAAAAAAAAAAAAAGCAAGTTTAAATGTCCCAATTAACAAAAAGTTATAATTAATGACTTCTCTACTGTAAGAATAAAGACCTATGCATGCAGTGCCTTACGTAACCGCAAAACGAACACGTTAAGTGACCGAGAAGAAGCATGCTTTTCATGTGCTTCACTATATGGCACGCAACGCACAATTAGGAGCGGCAATACTTATACTTTCCATAGTGTTGTGTTCTGCTTTTACAGGGAACCCATCGGTAACCTGGCCTCTCACTGATAAGGGATTAAAGGGGTTATCCAGGAAAAAACTTTTTTTATATATCAACTGGCTCCAGAAAGTTAAACAGATTTGTAAATTACTTATATTAAAAAATCTTAATCCTTTCAGTACTTATGAGGTTCTGAAGTTAAGGTTGTTCTTTTCTGTCTAAGTGCTCTCTGATGACATGTGTCTCGGGAAATGCCCAGTTTAGAAGAGGTTTGCTATGGGGATTTGCTTCTAAACTGGGCGGTTCCCGAGACATGTGTCATCAGGGAGCACTTAGACAGAAAAGAACAACCTTAACTTAAGAAGCTCATAACTTCTGAAAGGATTAAGATTTTTTAATAGAAGTAATTTACAAATTTGTAAGTGTAGAAATGAAGACGGCACTCACCCAGGTACGTTATGCTAACAGTTTCTTTATTTCATCCACAAAAGCATGCGGGGAGGTGCATTGTCAGGCAGGTGTAAACGGCAGGAACGCTGGAGCTCACAGACCACATACGCCCCCAGCATAGCCACCGGTAAATACCTGCGTGACGTGTGGGGGGCGGGGATATACAAAAATAGGTGTATACAAAAATGTGATTAAAAACAATTAAAAACACAAGAACACACTGCGAGAAAAGAAAAAAAAATACAGTATGAACTAATATCATATAAATATTCCTAAATCCAACTTATCATTCATGCCCAATCTTCCTTGGGCGCATTATCCAGCGTGCTTCTACTTGTAAGAGATCCCTGCGCCTATAGATCACATCTCGGTAGTGCACTCTCTCGGTCCCGAAGAAGTGCAGCTCCGAGGGGTTACCGTTGTGGATTTCACACGTGGTCAATAACTCTCGGGGAACCCTTTTTACTTTTTAAGGAATAAAGATGTTCCCGAACCGCACCTGCAGACCAGACCATACACGATGAAATTAGTTCTGCAACAACAAAAATCTTGCAGTAGTACTTCTACTCCACCAAGATAAAAAATGTTACCAGTATTCAATTGCGGACACCATTTTGCAGTTGCCACATCTGTGGTTTCCTTGCAAAATTCTTCTTTTTTTCGTCTGAGGTGGAAGAGAATTTACTGTGGGTTAGAGAGTCTCCTAAGTTTTTAGCTCTGCGAAAGGCTATCATGGGTATGTTCCTGGTGATCTCAGCCAAGACCAGATCACTCTGCAACAAACTCCAATGTTTATTAATGGCAGCTTTTATAACATCACTCAAAGGATTATATTTAAAGGAAAAGGTGAATCTATCTGATTGTTTCTTCTCCTTCTTATCCTTATGTCTAAGGCGGGATCTCCTATTTTAAACCAAAGCCCGATTGAATGCTTTCTCCAAAATTTCAGAGGGATAACCCCTATCTTCCAGCCTGTCAGAAAGTTCCTTTGCCTGTCTTATAAACTATACATCAGTATTGTTAATCCTTCTGAGTCTGAGCATTTGCCCATAAGGAATAGCTGTTTTTATGTGTTCTGGGTGGTAACTACTGTAATGCAGCAGGGAATTTCCTGCTGTAGGTTTTCTGTAACCAGTAGTTACCAACCCTTCATCACACACTGACACCAATACATCTAAAAACTCTAACTGGGACAAGCTTGTGTTAAATGTAAAACTCAGATTCATATTGCTGTGAGATATGTGTGCCATAAAATTAGCGACGTCTGCCTCTGACCCAGTCCATATGATGAAAATGTCATCGACAAACCGGGAATAACTTTTGATAAATCTAACCAAGGGATTATTAGAAGAAAAAATGACGAACAAATTGGCAAAACTGCAGTGCCCCGGAGGTCTGCCTATACCATACGTCAGGGGTGTCAAACTCAAATTCATCGGGGGCCACATCAGCAGTTTGGTCACCCTCAAAGGGCCGGTTGTATCTGTAGGACCCCCCCACACACGTCCCGTATATGCCGGCGTATAAGACGACCCCCAACTTTTACAGTTAAAATGTAGAGTTTGGGATATACTCACCATATAAGGCTACCCCTCCTACCGCAATGCACAGTACCTTGTAGTTCCCCCCACATTAGGTAGGCAGCATGTTCCCCCACATTAGTAGGCAGCATGTTCCCCCACATTAGGTTGGCAGTGTAGTTCCCCCCACATTAGGTAGGCAGTATAGTTCCCCCCACATTAGGTAGGCAGTATAGTTCCCCCCACATTAGGTAGGCAGTATAGTTCCCCCCACATTAGGTAGGCAGCATGTTCCCCCACATTAGTAGGCAGCATGTTCCCCCACATTAGGTTGGCAGTATAGTTCCCCCCCACATTAGGTAGGCAGTATAGTTCCCCCCACATTAGGGAGGCAGTATAGTTCCCCCCACATTAGGTAGGAAGCATGTTCCCCCACATTAGTTGGCAGTATAGTTCCCCCCCCCACATTAGGTAGGCAGTATAGTTCCCCCCACATTAGGGAGGCAGTATAGTTCCCCACACATTAGGTAGGCAGCATGTTCCCCCACATTAGTAGGCAGCATGTTCCCCCACATTAGGTTGGCAGTATAGTTCCCCCCACATTAGGTAGGCAGCATGTTCCCCCACATTAGTTGCCAGCATGTTCCCCCACATTAGTTGGCAGTATAGTTCCCTCCACATTAGGTTGGCATCACACCCCCCCCCCCCCTCCCTCCCCACAGACATACAGCCTCCAGCCATATACAGTGTATGGCTGGAGGCTGTATGTCTGTGTGCTGCCCCACTGTGATCCCGTCACCGCTCCTCCGGCCCGGGGTCACATCTATTGCTATGGCCTATGGACCATAGCAGAAGATGCCAGGACCGGTCGAGCGGTGACCAGAACGCTGAAGAAGGTAACGCGCCGCCGGTCACTTAACAGGGCCTGCGCATGTCCTCCTGCGATGATCCTGCCATCCTCCTGTTCCTCCCGCGTCTCTATGGTTGTATGCACGGGACGTCACTGACGTCCGGTGCGTACAACAATAGAGGCGGAGGACCAGGAGGACCGAAGGAGGATCGCCGCGCATGCGCTGAAGAGGCGGCTTTCTTAAAAATTTTTTTTTTTAAAAGCGGGATTAAAGGTGAAGGCTGGCGGTGGGCCACATGACGAGGTCTGGCAGGCCTGGTGTTTGATACACCTGCCATACGTCGTCTAACAAAAATGTGTTGTTGGTTAGGGTCAGAGACAGAGCTTCGCAGATAAAGTCCACACACATCTCCCTTTTATCCGTTTGTTCCAACAAATTATGAATACAGCGTACACCCAGGTTCTGAGGGATATTAGTGTAGAGTGACTCGATGCCTATGGAAGCTAATAAGCTCCCCTCCTGCCACTCTACTTCTGAAAGGACTGCCAAAAATGAATTGGTATCTTTTACTAACGATGGAACATTCTTAAGTCGGGATTCTTAAAAGAAAATCCAAAAAGTTAGAGATGCACTCAGTAATTTAGCCCAATAGGGCGTCCGGGGGGGGGGGAATCCAAACTTTTGTGTATTTTTGGGTAAAAAATACCAGGATGGGGACCTAGGATGTAGAGGGACTAGTTTTAGTGCCATTTCGGTGGAGAGGATGCCCTTTTCCAATGCACTCCTGAGTACAGTTTTTAATTTTTGGGAAACTCTTTCGGTGGGATTGGATTTTAACTTTTCATAATTCGCCGAATTGTGCAGTTGCCTCATAGCCTCGCCCACATAGTAATCTTTAGTGAGCAGGACTATGTTGCCGCCCTTATCGGCTTTTTTGAAGACTACATTATTTAATGATCTAAGCCACTTCAAAGCTTTTCTCTCCTCATTATTCAAGTTGCTGTTGCCTGTGGGGTATTTTAGAGCCCTAACGTCTTCCATAATTTTATAAGAAAAAAGGTCTAGGTTACTCCCTGGTGCAATAGGGGGGCAAAATGTAGATTTAATTCCTCCAGTAAATGTTTCATAATCCTCGGAAATAGTATTGGTGGAAAAATTTCCTCCCAAGAGTTCAGTGAGGTCGGCTAGACATTGAATCTCCGCCTCGCCTGCCGCACTGAATGGGGTGAAACCCAATATATTAATGGTGGAGGGGATCTCTGCTTCTTTTTTATCTTTGATTTCCACACCTGTTTTATTTGCAAAAAACTTACGTAGGTTTAATTTAATTACTGATTTAAATAAATCAATTTCAAATTGCACAATATCAAATGGTTCAGGAAAACAAAAATTTAACCCCCGTGATAACACAGAAACAGCAGCGTCACTTAAGGTAATGTTAGTGAGGTTCACAATGGCTGAATTGACAGCAGTCTCAGTTTGACCCGAATTCTCTTTTGTAGTTAATCTTGCCAGGACACTTGCTTCTTCCTCTTGAAATTTCTCCAAGCAATGGAGTCAATTTCTTTTTCTCCCACGGCCCCTTCTAGTCCGTCTCCTAAAGGGCCCTCCTTATGCGGTTTCTTAGGTTTTTCTTTAGCTTTACCGGGATTCCCCTTTTCCGTTTTACCACTAGTTTTTTTCGCTGCATCGTCTGAACTGCTTGACTTTGTAGTCAAAAAAATCTGTTTTTTTGGCAGTCTTTTTAGGTGTGTTTCTTTGATTTTGTCGGGACCTGGGATAATAATTCTTTCCATTATTCCACGGTTTATTCTTGTTGATTTTTACATAACCAGAGAAGATGTTCCCATTATCAAAATCTGTTTTATCTCAGACAAATTTGTCCTGTTTTTGTTCTTTTATGCTTTTTTTTCTAATTTCTTATTGAAGGCTAGAAATTGGGCCTTCGGTCTGGAGTGTAGCTCCCTTTTAGCTGCGGGAGTAGCTCAGGTGTAAATCAGACCAAGATTTCAGAAACGCACCACCTTTCCTTTAAATATAATCCTTTGAGTGATGTTATAAAAGCTGCCATTAATAAACATTGGAGTTTGATAAGTTGGATTTAGGAATATTTATATGATATTAGTTCATACTGTATGTTTTTTCTTTTCTCGCAGTGTGTTCTTGGGTTTTTTATTGTTTTTAATCACATTTTTGTATACACCTATTTTTGTATACCCCACCCCCCACACGTCAATCAGGTATTTACCGGTGGCTATGCTGGGGGCGTATGTGGTCTGAAGAGGCGCGGAAGCACGACACAGCTGTAGCCATCACGCTGTGAGCTCCAGCATTCCTGCCATTTACACCTGCCTGACACTGCACCTCCCCGCATGCTTTTGTGGATGAAATAAAGAAACTGTCAGCATAACGTACCTGGGAGAGTGGCGTCTTCATTTCTACACTTACGGTTTTCTTGGATGAATTATGCTATTTGGATTGAGCACCCCCGTCTTGGTCGTTTAGTCTGTTCCCCCACCTGCGCTTGTGTTCAGCGAGTTTCCACTCCAGCAGTGCCGGACTCTGTCTCTACCCTATATAATTCACAAATTTGTTTAACTTTCTGGAGCCAGTTGATATATAAAAAAAAAAAGTTTTTTCCTGGATAACCCCTTTAAGTAAATATGCTTCCTGCAGGACTAGAGATACTTGTATAAGTGAAGGGAATGGAGGGTCAATAGTTCAAGACTGAAGCTGTAAACCATTGGAAAAACTGCTCTCATTCAGCTAAGGCTATACAAACTTGTAAACTGCGATTGTTAGCTTAAACTTCAAACATGACTATGGGATTCTACTGGGGAAATCATGTTTTATAATAAATGCCCCTTCCTGGATCATCCCACTGCCCTATTTTCAGGAGCAAATCAGCACATAAAAGATAACATATTAATACAGAGGAGTTGGAGTAGGGGAGTCAGAAGTACAAAAAACTGCGGAGTCGGAACATTTTTCTACCGACTCCACAGCCCTGGTAGTCAGAGTTTCATTTATTTATTAAAATGAGCTCAGCCTGCGGGCCATTGGTAGAAACTTGCCTTTCTCACTCCCGACATCACTGCTGATCTTCTGGAGCTGGTCCCATTGCCCAGAACTTGCTGTGTTTGGGGTCGGTACATGAAGTGCCCATTGCAGCTGCTGGTTGGCCCACTTTAGCTGCTGACTGGTGAGCAGACAGTGCACGTTCCCATGCCAAACACTGCAGGTGCTGTGCAACGGAAGTGGCCCTAGGAGAAAGGGGGGTGGGGTAAGGAAGGTAAGAATATCTTGTTTTTTTCCATCCAGGCTGAGCATATTTATAAAGAAAGAAAACAATAATAAAAACTACTCTGAATACCCCTTTGATGTAAAGAGTAAACAAGCAAGTCCTTGAAAAGCTCTCCAGCCATTTATTTTACTTTTGCATAACATAGATGCTTTTTATTTGGTGTGTGTATTTATTGGTACATTATCAGGGCTAGTCAGTAAAGACCCCATCACATGGCACAACTGTTGGCTGACTGGCCACACAAACAATCCAGCAACGTTTTCACTCCCAATAATTGGGACATGCCTCCTTTTCCCAAAAGACAACAACATGAACACAGTTGATTGGCGCTCAGGTCTGGGAAGAATCCAACCACGCAGAAGGTACTTAACTGTTTCAAGTGATGTGCTCTACCTTTAGGACAGATTTTATTTATGGCAGATAGTTCAGTATTGCTGCTACACTACAGATACTAAAATGTGGACACATTATGCTCTTCTGAATGTGGCAAGAAGCTATCTTAAGAATCTAAAAACAAAACTGCAAATGGTTCTAGGAAAAACCAGTATGAGTTTTATTTTCCTCTAGCAAGCTTGGAAAGCCAGCAGAAGGACAACTTTTACAACCTAAATATAGAATCAATTACAACATTTTTACAAAGTCATAAAAAAGGCTTCAAAATATGATCTGGGAAAACCAACCTGTTGTATCATTACCTACTAAGAAAAGCAAGGAAGTCACATGATCACATTTAGATTCCATGCTCCATTACTATATTAAGTAGTATATTCATTCCTATAAAATAGTTAAGACAAATTCCCAGCATGGTTTACGTAGGCAACGACTTAACTAGATGATGAATCATGTCTAAACTTTCTACTATGTTTGCCTGTAATTGCTCAAAAGCCGCACACTATTAATCTCCTACTTCATTATCACTATTTATGTATTTCTCTGAAATTGTAGGCTGGCTGCTTCTTGTTCATTTTTTGCACATAGTTACTGATCGTGACAGTGTACTGTGGCCTATTACCATTACAAGGTAATGTATTCAAGTTTCTTAGTACTTCGGGTACATGCTTTTGAATACAAGCCAAAAACTTGGCTGAGGTCCATGAGCTGCAACATACACTGACTCCTCAAAGTTTGTCAACAGCGTTACTCTTAGGGCTTCTTCACACTAGAAAATTCTGCATGCACTAGCCTCCCATGGATCTCCATGGGACTCTACTGCTTAATTCACACGTCGGCAGCTTGGTAGCAGAATTTTCCACAAGGAATTGGATTCTGGCAGATGACTGAACATGTTCAATCTTCTGTCAGAACCCACCAGAGAAGTTTATTTTTCAATTGCATGGAGCTTATGTCTATGGCATACTGCCGCAAACATAAGTCCCAGTCCTGAGCTTTGTGAGCATCATGGATCCACTGTGGAAATTCAGCGAGGAAACTCCTTGATAAATTTCCGTAGTGTGAACGTACCCTTATAATACTATTAAAGCAGTCAATTTCCTTGAAGGGTAAATAAAATGTATCCCTTATTCACAGGATGGTGGTAATAAGTTTTAATTTAACTGAAGTACCCATTTAATTAGAAGGGCCCACCTACAATAACACTGCTGGGGCTCCTAGTATTTAGCACTATTATGTGGGTTAACCGATTGACAATCCAGAAAAGGGTTTTCTATATAGGGGTTGCCCTAGTATTCAGCAGATCACTGCATATTTACGTACCTGGGTGGGGATTCAAATGGTGGGAAATAATTTTAAAGCCATATTTACAATAAAGAAGAACGAAGGGTTGAGTGGTAAGTGGCATTTGAGTAAAATGGCAATGATTCAGTATGGTAAACGGTTTGGCAGCGATCTCATGCTTGTCCATTATTTAGCTACATGTGCCATTCACTTATTCAGCTGTGATTCACAGCTATCATATGAGAAAGTTTACTGGAAATTCAAGAGATGAAGATTAATGTCATCCACCACACAAAGCTATGTCCCAGCAGATACACAAGGCAATGTTTAGACACTTTTTAGTGGCTTTATTCCAAGGTTGTTTCCCTTTCTTATTTATTGGAAATCTTGGTCGACCTTTTCCATTAAATATCTTATATAATCACATTAACAACAAAACAATGAGCCACTGAAAGGCAGCATAGAAGGATAGGTGTAGAAAATACTGGAATCTTGTAAGCTTTACAATTAACAGCATATTGTCCAAAGAATAGGGGATAAGTGTCTGATCACAGGGGTTCCATTGCTGTGACCCCCGTGATCTCCAGAAGTTGGTCCTGGCTTTCAAAGAGATGACACACTCTCCATTCATTCTATGGGAGCACCAAAAATACCCAGGTACAGCACATGCAGAGAGATTGTGGGGGGATAGGGGATACGTTGTTTTTCAGTGGACAAGCCCATTAATATATAGAGAGAAAGACACAGTATACGAGGGACAAAAGGAGGGACCAGAGCAGAGAAAAAGACGTCAGACTACAGAGAGGGACAGTGATACAGAAGAGGAATGTATACACAATGGAAAAGATTCCGGTAACCTCACACCAAGCATGTGATAATCCTTGATGATGTTTGCACGGTGGCCCAGCCTAACTTTCTTGGCTAAAGGGTGACAACTAGTGGTGCAAGTAATAATGCATTTTTTTAGATCTTCCACTATTCATCTGCTAAATTCTTCTTAGGAAATGTGTGAAAATCTGAAACCAAGACCATGTTGCTTAAAGGGGTACTCTGGTGGAATTTTTTTTTCTTTTAATTCAACTGGTGCCAGAAAGTTAAACAGATTTGTAAATTACTACAATTTAAAAATCTTAATCCTTCCAATACTTAGCTGCTGTATGCTCCACAGAAAGTTATTTTCCTTTTGAATTTCCTTTCTGACTGACCACAGTGCTCTCTGCTGACACCTCTGTCTGTCTCAGGAACTTTCAAGAGCAGGAGCAAATCCCAATAGCAAACATATCCTGCTCTTGACAGTTCCTGTGACAGAGGTGTCAGCAGAGAGCACTGTTGTCAGACAGAAAATAAATTCAAAAAGAAAAGAAGCTTCCTCTGGAGCATACAGCAGCTGATAAGTACTGGAAGGATTAAGATTTTTAAATAGAAGTAATTTACAAATCTAACGGGCAGAGATCGAGAGTCCGGCACTGCTGTAACCACGGCAAATAGGTACCCACAGGTGTACAATTATGAAGCAATCTGCCTCGTTTGGTGCTCAGTCCAGAGACAGCAGTGACAAATCCAAATATACGTAGTGAAGAAATATGGACGGCACTCACCAAGGTTGAAGCTTCGATATTTTCTTTATTGTACAAACAGAGTGGCGGTGTCAAGCAGGTGAAGGAACAGGAACATTGAGGACCTCAGCCTGACCTTGGCCGTCCATATTTCTTCACTATGTAATTTACAAATCTGTTTAACTTTGTGGCACCAGTTGATAAAAAAAAAAAAATAATAATAATAATGTTTTGTTTACCGGAATATCCCTTTAACCACTTCTACACCAGGTCAGTTTCCCCCTTCATGACTAGACACATTTTCAGATTTTCTAGTACATGCCAAATTAAAACATTTAATTATTCAAAAGATTTTTGTGCCATTGTCTCGATAATACACAGAGCTTTATTTTTGTCATTTTTATATTAGTGGTATTATGGAAAATGTAAACAGGAATAAGGCCATGTTCACACCAACATTAGGAACATCCGTTCTGTTCAACCAGTTATTGTCATCAAACAGATCTAATTCTGAACTCTCCATTATTTGAAATTGATTCTTGGAAAAGTCTTTTAAAATATCAGTTTAAAAGGGTACTCCGCCTCTAGACAACTTATCCTCTATCCAAGGTAGAAAGGGGGCACGCCAATAGTGTAACAAGCGGCTTTGTTCACCCATCGTGTTTACAAAATGCAACGGTTTAGTCCAGTGTTTCCCAACCAGGGTGCCACCAGCTGTTGCACAACTACAACTCCCAGCATGCCCTACACAGCCGAAGGCTGTCTGGGCATGCTGGGAGATGTAGTTTTCCAACAGCTGGTTGGAAAACACTGGTTTAGACTCTCAATGGAGACCTTTCTCAAGCTTGAAAAAAGTTTAATAGTTATAAGCAACAACAAAGACGTGGTCTCAAAAAAAGTTTAATAGAGAGACTTAAAGGAAATTATATATATTATTTTTTTTAAATCAACTGGTGTCAGAAAGTTAAACAGATTTGTAAATTACTTCTATTAAAAAATCTTTACCCTCCCAGTACATTTTAGCAGCTGTATGCTACAGAGGAAAGTCTTATCTTTTTTAATTTCTTTTTTGTCTTGACCACAGTGCTCTCTGCTGACACCTGCTGCCCATCAGGAACTGTCCAGAGCAAGAGAAAATCCCCATAGCAAACCAAGCTGCTCTAGACAGTTCCTGATATGGGCAGCAGGTGTCAGCAGAGAGCACTGTGGACAAGACAAAACAGAAATTAAAAAAGAAAAGACTTTCCTCTGTAGCATATAGGGCTGCAACTAACAATTATTTTAATAATCGATTAGTTGTCGATTATTTTATCGATTAATCGGAAAAAATTTCACAATGCCAAAAAAAAGGGGTTCAGCTGATTCTACTTGAAAAACTATGTACAATGGCCATATTAAAAGTTTCTAGCATGTGATGTGACCAAACAGCAGCAATTTTGGATTGTTTTTTTTTTTTTACGTTTACGCCGGTTGCTGTCATTATTAATGATCCTGTACAGAAACCAGCGTAAATTTGATAATGCCACATGGGTAACTGTCTGAACTATTAAAAGAAAATGTTAATGATTCACTAATATTTTAATATTTCAGACAGTTACCCATGCGGTAGTATCAAATATGTAAAATATATATATTTTTTTTACTTTTTTTGTATAGCAATAGGAAACGGGGAACTAATTTTTATTGGGAAGCAGTAAATTTGCATTTTTTCTTTAAATACAGCACTCCTATACACATGTGTATGTGCAGACTGCAGACCATTGCTTTTACAGACCCCTTTAGACAGCAGCCCACCCCCCCTTTAGACAGCAGCACCCCCCCTTTAGACAGCAGCCCCCCCCCCCCTTTAGAAAGCAGGGCCCTCCTTTAGACCGCAGGCCCCACTTTAGAGAGCAGCCCCCACCCTTGTAGACAGCAGGGCCCCTCTTTAGAGAGCAGGGCCCCCGTATAGACCGCAGCCCCCACCCTTATAGACAGCAGGGCCCCCCTTTAGAGAGCAGGGCCCCCCCTTTAGACCGCAGGGCCCCCCTTTAGACCGCAGCCCCCACCCTTATAGACAGCAGGGCCCCCCTTTAGAGAGCAGGGCCCCCCTTTAGACCGCAGGGCCTTCCTTTAGAGAGCAGGGCCCCCCTTTAGACCGCAGCCCCCACCCTTGTAAACAGCTCATCTGCAGCTATCCTCTGTTGGGGCTGCCGCTCCGCTAAACAGTTCTAGCGTCCGCATCATGTAGTCCTATGGAGGAGCATGTGACACGCACGTCACTCTGCTTCCTCCGTAACGTTACGCCGGGCGCAGGGGAGGAGTGGAGTGGAGTGACGTGTATGTCACATGGTCCTCCATAGGACTACATGATGCAGACGCTAGAACTGTGCAGTGGAGTGGCAGCCCCAACAAAGGACGGCTGTAGGTGAGCTGTCTACCAGGGTGGGGGCTGCGGTCTAAAGGCCCTGCTGCCGCCGCCGCCCCACTTGTCCCCGCTGCTGCCTTGCTCCTAGCGCCCCGCCGGGACATGTCTATTTTCTGCTGCTCATCTCTGTACCCGAGGGAGATGAGCAGCATGTCCCAGCGCTGCGCTGATTGCACTAGGAGCAGGGCAGCGGCGGGGACATGTCGGGCGGCGGTGAATAAACGAAGGAATGTAGCCTATATGCGGGTACATGTCGGCTTCATTCATTCACTGCCGCCACTGACGGCAGACAACAAATCGGGCGATTATTCGATAACGGGATACATCGACAACGAATCCCGTTATCGATTTTAATCGATTATATCGATTAATCGTTGCAGCCCTAGTAGCATACAGCTGCTAAAAAGTACTGGAAGGGTAAAGATTTTTTAATAGAAGTAATTTACAAATCTGGTTAACTTTCTGGCACCAGTTGATTTAAAAAAAAAAAAAATGTTTTTCCACCGGAGTTCCCCTTTAAACAATGCATTCCATACACTATTCAAGTCCACCTCTCTACCTTGGACATATATCTTTACCTTGGTGTCAACTTTCCCTATACCCCTGTCTGTGATAAGGAGATTTCAGGATTATTTTCCACTACAGCATGCCCGGACAGTCTTTGGCTTTGTAGTTTTGTAACAGTTGGAGGCAACCTGGTTGGGAAACATTGCAGTATAGGATAAAAATAAGCAAATACTGCAGTAAATGTTTTTTATAGTCTTCATGACCCCAAAACACTCAAACTAAATCAGGTACTGACACATTTCCTCAAAGTACATCCTATACAAAAAAAAACAAAAATACTAAGAAAAGAGCTGAGTCTATGCACACTCTTACCTGAGCAAGTTCTTTTTGTTCATTAACCAACCTACTGCAGCTAGCAATCATTTGATCCAGTGCATAAAGTCTATCTTCCAGCCCCTTGATGGCTTTCATATTCTGATTATCCAATTTGGCAACATTTTGTCGGCACTCTGCCAAGAACGGCTGAATCATTCGCGGGTCCAGCTACAATTTTCAAAGCACACAAAAGAATGCATTAGCAAAAATAAAAGGTGCAGAGATGTCATAAATGAAAAGCGTGCCATACTAAATAATGCTGAGAAAATATGCTATCGTTATTTAACTCTTGGAAAGATCACATCCTGGTAATATCCAAGCGGACCTGATAATGTGGCAAGTCCAGAGCTTTAACATGCGATTGTGATGATTTGACAATCAGGTATATTGAGGGGGGGGAGGGGTTCAGGATGCCAGATAAGGCTGGGTTCACACCATGTTTTTGCAATACAGTTCCCGTATAAGTTTTCAATCTGAAAACCATATGCATTGACTCTTCGTTGAAAACCGTATGCCCAAAGATGCATCAGGTTGTGTCCGTTTTGCAGCCTGTGCAGTTTTGTCAGGTTTTTTTTCCCCGTACCCAAAACCATAGCCTACCATAGTTTTTGGTCGGGGTGAAAAACCATATTGAAACGTATACTTTTTTTAAATTTTTTTTTTAACATGGGAGTCAAATGGGAACCGTATGTGCGTATGGTTCCATCCGGTTTTCACTGGTTTTTGGCTTTGCACAGTTTTCTTCTTGGAATTTCAATCAAACAAGTGAAACTTTATTCATAATGGAGTGAAAAGTTAAAAACTTATCTTTTTTTCTTAAAAAACGGATGCAACCGGACATCATCTTTCAAACCGTATACGGATAAAAATTTGTACACACGTTTTGATACAGTTAGTCAGGTTTTGAGGAATCAGTTTTTTTTATCAAAAACCGGATACGGGAACTATATTGCAAAAACGTGGTGTGAACTCAGCCTAACCTGGGTGGTTTTTATACCTGTATTCCAATATAGTTAAAAATTCCCTGGTCTGTTGCTAGAAATTCCGGTAGCTGTCCATCTACAACAATTTTAAGGAACCGTGATGGCCTTGGTAATCCTAGAATTAAAAGGGGTACTCCGCTGCCCCAGCCTTCGGAACATTTTGTTCCGAACACTTGGAGCGGGCAGTCGGGGGTCATACATTGAGGGGGTGTGGTGTGACATCACGACCCCAGCCGCCCACACCCAGAATTTTAAATGAATGCCGGGTGCTGCACAGAGATCGCGGGGTCTCAGCGGTGGGACCCCTGTGACCAAACATCTTATCTCCTATCCTTTAGATAGGGGATAAGATGTCTAGGGGTGGGGACCCCCTTGAAGCATTTTGTAGTCAGGCCGAAAAACACTGAAAAATACAAATCTTGAGCTACCAGATAAGTCAATTTCCTAACACAAACACAGCATGTAAAAAAAAACTTGTACTTTTCATAAACAGAGGGCATATTGCTAGGATATGTCACCACTTAGATAGGTGGGGATCCCAGAGGCCATACCCCCACCGATCATAGAGCATGAAGGGAGATGGCACTTCTCTAGCACTGGATCCTGCTCTGTGTTTTTCCCCTGCACATCAGCCTCCAGCCATTAACCTGCTCAGAGAACTGCAAGGTCGACCCATTTAAGTGAAACACCACTGTGCGGGGGAAAGGAGAGTCAATGCTAAACCAGTGCTGTGTTCCCTTCATTCTCTAGATCAATGGGGATCCCAGAAGCCTGACAACCTCTAATCGTAAAGTGGTAGCATATCCTAGTGAATAACCCTTTAAGCTATTACTAAAAATAATATCCTAGTATTTCCTGAACACCATAGCTTCACTTTGTAAATCTGTGATCCGTGCAATATTCAAACATATTAGGCTTCGTTCACATTACATTTTTCCAGTGTGGTCAGGTTATATGTCAGCAACCTGTCAAAAAGGGATGCCAATATAAGCTACAGTGTACTCCCAAGGGTCCCACTGAGTTTGGTAAAGGAACATAGTAAATGGTTAATAAAAAGGACATCCTGGAGCTGAAAAAGGTACAGAGGCGCTCAACTAAACTTATAAAGGACATGGAGCATCAGGGTCCCATCCAGAATTGATGGATGGGGGACACGTTTTGATCAAAAAGTGCGCTGAAAGCCTCCATTTTTTGACCAAGAGTGCTGCTGCAACCTTCATGCAACATTTGCCACAACAGCGTGCACCCGTGTATTAGGTAGCTGTGCTGGCTATTTTTCTTTTTGTTTTTGACATTGAGCATCTTAGTTATGAGGAAAGATTAAGGGTCTATACACACGTACAGTATTCTGTGCAGATTTGATGCGCAGGATTTCAAGCTGTGATCAGTTTACATTGAAATCTGCAGCAGAATACTGGGCGTCAAATCTGCACAGAATACTGTACATGTGAATAGACCCTAAAGGAATTACATTTGTTTAGTCTTGACAAGAGATGTTTAAGGGGGGATGTGATCAACTTATTTACGTATATAAATGACCCGTACAAAATATATGGGGAGAAACTGTTAGAGGTAAAACCCTCTCAAAAGACAAGGTGGCACTCCCTTCACTTGGAGATAAAAATTTTTAGTGTCCAGAGCAATAAGCCTTCTTTACCATAAGAACTGTGAATGTATGGAACAGTCTACCTCTGGAACTGGTCACAGCAAAAACAGTTAAATGGCCACTGCCACCAACTTTAGTTTTTGATATGTTGTAGTACTTATGTACTACAACATATCTCTAATATACTTTTATTTTATTTATTTTTTTCATTAAAAAGGTTTAATTTACATTTAAAAACCGGCTACTGAAAAAGGACTGATTTTGGAGTGGCAATCAGTCCTTTTTCAGTTAGGCTGCACTGTCAATCAGACAGGCGGGAGCGAGCGCATTGGCTCCCTGGCCACTGGCTGGGAGCCCACTCCTCCCGCACATCGCCGCCGCCTCATTCCCGTCGCTGTCCCTGCACGCCCGCTTCCGGACAGGGTATGCGGGGGGTGGAGGAGAGAACGGGCTAATGCCGTAGCGGGGGGGGGGGGGGGGGATGGGCTAGAAAAAAAAAAAAAGGATGGTGGGAGCTACCCCTTAAGGGCTTAGATACATTCTTAGAAACAAAAAAAGAAATAAGGTGTATAAAGAGTTCCATCCCCTCCTTGGATGAACTTGATGGTCATATATGTCTGTTTTGAACCCTACTAACTATGTGACAGACTACGTTTGGTCCATTTCAGTTCATATGCTTTCATATGGCAGAACTCAAAAGTGTAGTCTGCTGTGGTTTCAAGCCCCAGAAAATGAATGTATATGTTTGAAAAATGGACCAAACTTCGTTACTAAGAGGTAGATTTATCAAACCTGTGCAGAGGAAAAGTTGACCAGTTGCCCAAAGCAACCAATCAGATCGCTTCTTTCATTTTTGAAAAGGACTATGAAAAATGAAAGAAGCGATTTGATTGGTTGGTATGGGCAATTCAGCAACTTTTCCTCTGCACAGGTAAATCTCCTCTTAAATGACTAAGTTTAGTCTATTAAAGAACAAGGGCCTGCTGTCAGTATGCTGCAGTATAGGTCAGGACCCTTTTTTTGGCAGACTGCTAACGTATACTGTGAATGCATTGGGAAAATGCAAAGTGAACCAAGCATTACACAGCTGCTCCAGAAATGCTCCAGTTCAACCAGCTTTCTCTATGTCAGTGGTCTCAAACTGTGGCCCTCCAGATGTTGCAAAACTTCAACTCCCAGCATGCCCGGACAGCCGTTGGCTGTCCGGGCATGCTGGGAATTGAAGTTTTGCAACATCTGGAGGGCCACAGTTTGGGGCAGATTTATCAAAACCTGTCCAGAGGAAAAGTTGCTCAGTTGCCCATAGCAACCAATCAGATTGCTTCTTTCATTTTGCAGAGGCCTTGTTAAAAATGAAAGAAGGAAGCTGATTGGTTGCTATGGGCCACATTTCCTCTGGGCAGGTTTTGATAAATCTCCCCCTTTGAGACCACTGCTCTATGTGCTTCCAAAACTATACAGATTACCAACAAAGAACAATACAAAAAGTCACCAAGGAGTTGTATAGTCCTAAAAGTACTTACACTGAGTTTTTATTTATTTATTTATTTATTTTTTAAGTCGTGGCAGTGATAAGCAGACTTGGAGGGTATATTACACCTTATAATCCAGACCACAGCAGCTGCAGAACCTCATTTTGACAAGGAATGAGGAAGCTTGTCAGTTGCTGAATGACTGGCTTGGGCACCCACATTCTCTGTATCAAGAGGTTCCGCAGAACCTGGAGAAATGTATTCGATATTATCCAGCATGGCTGATACAGAGCCTCTATAAAGAGCACCTCTTCATGTTTTCAGTTGCCATATTATATTGCATTCTTTCAATGCAATAGAGAATAGAGTCCGGCACCGCTGCTGATACTTGGCGTCTCCCAACTAGATAGTACTGGCTTCACCGTACAGGATATAAACGGGGGGTGTAGTCCTCCAAAAAAGCATATTCAAAGACAAAATTGAGTAGATGTGGAAAAGGATGCACTCACCCATATCAGCTTGCTTGAAGAACTTTATTCACAAACAGCGCAACATAGTACAGTGGGTCTATACAGAGGAGTGGCTTCACAGCAACAGACTGTTTCCAGCGCCCAAGTGCACTTCCTCAGGCTGCCAATCGTCAGCCCGAGGAAGTGCGCTTGCGCACAGGAAACAGTCTGTCGCTGTGAGTCCGCTCCTCTGTATCTACCTGCTGTACTATGTTGATTGAACTATGGTGAGTGCATCCTTTTCCACATCTACTCGATTTTATCTTATATTACATTCTATTCTCATGGAAATATTCGATAAACATGTGGGGACATTTTTTCCAAACCTATGTAGAGGAAGGGTGGTGCAGCTGTCCATAGCAGCCAATGAGATTGCTTCTTTTATTTTTAAAAAGGCCTTTGAAGCATAAAAGAAGCAATCTGATTAGTTGCTATGGGCAACAGCAGCACTCTTCCTCTACACATATTTTAATAAATCTCCCCCATAGGCTCTATTTGAATTGACCAATTCTTGACATGAAGGTCCAACATTAGGGAAACGGCATATACAAGGTGAATGATAATGAGTGGTGAGGAAAAGGGAGGCTGCTGAGGAACCCAACCCAATGGTAAATCACATAGTATTCCACAAAAGCTCTGTATTTTTTTGAGAACGTGCCAATGACACAGATTTTATTCTTCTACCTGAACAATCAGCATTTTATAACAGGTGTTGTTTACATGCATTTCAATGGGAACTATCCCTTGATGTGTACTATACACAATATAACTAGAGGGCAAAAGAATGATCCCATGCAATGTGCTGACACTGCTTTTATCTGATTTTGGCTGCTACAAACCCTCATCGCACGCTATGTGAGAACATTAAATGATATTATATATCGATGCATAACAAATTACAGCAGTCATGAATAAAACCCTGTTCCCTAAGTGTTTAATATCATAGTTCCCTTTAATATGGGGAAAAAGAGATCAAAAGATATATATTAATACAGGAAATAAAACTGCCCCCTTAGTTTGGGAGCTTCTCATTTCTTTTTAATGGTCCATTTGGAGGAAAGTGTTCTGAAATGTTCATAATCCAGCTTTGAACTCTCTCAACCATGACCAAACCATTTCAGTATATTCCGGGTCCTCTATTTGTTCTGGTCGTTCTGGTTGATTTTGCCATTAGATGTACATATTAGAACAACACAATCAAATCTCTTATAAAGAAACTGCGTATTAAACAGGGTGATAAACACTATTGCAAGAGAATTGGTTTCTCCTAGTGAAGGAGAATAATCCGTTTCATGACTTGCCGCCTCCTCCTGTGACCTTACATGATGTATCCAACACAAACAGAACGAATTCTCCTAGACTGGCTCCGATTATGCAATAGCCGCCTTATTTATTTATGATTTTTGCTACTTTCATGTGGTGCCAGTAGTTAAGCTCATTACACAGCCGACTCCAGATGGAACTAACTTGCAAAAAAAGATTTGCATTTTGAATGCAATTCCAGAAATTATATTTTTGCAGCTAAGATTATTTAGCGCTTTCTATACGTCACATATGATTTTATGCCGAGTTGTAGAGAAAACTGTGTGCCATGGATGAGATAACATGCTTGACTGTACATTACGTCCTGTGTCAGGAGGTTTGTCCCTGCAGCCCCCTTTCCACCACCCCTACTCACTCTGTAGCCACTTAAAATGTTAACATGTATATAACTAAGTGTTTTTGGTGGTTTTCATTCATATGTTTCTTTGTATTGTCGGCCACACTGTGATCTGCAATACAGATGTCATACAGATGTCAAATGAGGATCAGCTTTTTCCAGACATTTATAAGGGGGAAATGGCTATAAAACAACATCCACTTGAGCAGGCTCTGCTACTGCTGGAAAAATACAGAATTCATCTATCAATAACATTGGATCTAGCCAGAGGACAACTTCTAAGATGACGTCTTTAGATCCTCTTTTACGGGGCCATTTTTTGCCAAACAGGCCAATAATGTTCTCTTTAATAGGCCCAGGATTTAGCAAACACACATTCATCGGCTGATCATTCCTCTTGACGGGTCACAACATCTTTACTAGTTGGCCACACATCGCCCTGTGTGATAGGAAATATGCGGCTGACGAACGATAACGCCAAAGGACACACAAAAAATCCAGTGAGGATTTGTGTGCCCCTTTATTATAAGGATTTTGGGGATCCAAGAGATCAGATGCCCACTGAACATAAAGTATAGAGCGATAAGCCATTATTTTATAAGACTGAAATATCTGTTTACAATATCTGTCAAAATGATCTAAACAATCTTGCCTGTGAAGAACCCATTGGAGAAGTATGCGATCTCAAACCACCTTTGATTTACAGAATACAAGGGATCACAACAGAGAGATCCAACCCTACATACAATGCTCAGAGATTTTGCACCTGCTCTATGGGTGTTTATAAGGAGAAACACTATTTCTAACTATTATATTTTTTGGCCAGTTTTCCCCTCTGTAGGCTCCATCTTTAGTTTTCAGTTGTCCTTCAACAAAAGAAGGGATCCTATTCACCTATATCTGTTTAGCCCATCCTCAGAAGCAGCAGCAGCATGGGTGACTATATAGAGCAGTAGTTAGCAATCTAAGCTGCAGTTTCCCTGTGCATCTGTCTGTCTGTCTCTCTCCAGCCACTACTCCTCTTTCCATTCTGTTTGCTTAGACTTCTATGGGCAGCTGTCATCTGATACTTCTGTGAGCTGATTCATCGAGGTAGACTTAAAGGGGTACTCTGGCTCTAAGACATCTTATCCCCTATCCAAAGGATAGGGGATAAGATGTCTGATCGTGGGGGGGGCCCGCCGCTGGGGACCCCCGCAATCTGTCATGAAGCACCCACCTGTGTGAGCTCCACGCAGCGCTGGAGGCTCCGAGTCTGAAGCCTCCTGACCACGGGGCCGGAGTATCGTGACGTCACGCCCCGCCCCCTCAATGCAGGTCTATGGGAGGGGATAAGATGTCTTAGGGCCTGAGTACCCCTTTAAAGAGCTTTTTGGAGCGGATGATGAGCTTAAGAGGGATGGGGAGCTAGAAAGTAACCAGATAGGTATGGCATGAAGCATTGTTCTCTGATAATGAAAAATCGCAAAGTTTCTTATAGCATTTAGGCATAATGCAATTAATCTTAACACCACTTTGCTAAAATGCTGCTTCAGTATTAGAAATTTCAGAGAGGTGTACAAGGGTTGTGAACACTCTATAAAGCCCGTTTTTCTAGAAATTTGTGCTGATATTAGATCACAATTTTTTTTACCAACATAAATTTTCTTTACATGTCCGTATCTATGACGTATCAGAAGAAGATCATAGTAAGTGTAGCCCCTCCCCCTTCTGTAGAGTCATTATATAGCTATTAGGATAAAAGGAGATTATGTAGAACTAATATCTGCATGAAGAACAGACATACATTTTCTGGGACTGAATGAATGACCAAGCACAGCAGGTTTAGGACATCTTATGACACAGGCATAACACTGGGTTTATCAACTTGACTCCTGCCAAAAAGACATGGGATGCAATGTCATTTGATATCTAAATTTTCCCCACTAGTTATATTTTTAGAACATCTTAAAGGGGTATTCCAGGAACAAAAACTTTTTATATATATATATATATATATATATATATATGAACTGGCTCCAGAAAGTTAAACAGATTTGTAAGTTACTTCTATTAAAAAATATTAATCCTTTCAGTACTTATGAGCTTCTGAAGTTAAGGTTGTTCTTTTCTGTCTAAGTGCTCTCTGATGACACCTGTCTCGGGAAACACCCAGTTTAGAAGCAAATCCTCATTGCAAACCTCTTCTAAACTGGGCGTTTCCCGAGACAGGTGTCATCAGAGAGGATTTAGACAGAAAAGAACAACCTTAACTTAAGATTTTTTTTATAGAAGTAATTTACAAATCTGTTTAACTTTCTGGAGCCAGTTGATATATATAAAAAAAGTTTTTTTCCTGAAATACCCCTTTAAGCTTTTTATTTATTCACAATAAACTGTCATCACAGTCTAAAAGTTTATAAACTTTTAACGTCATCCATGGCAAACGTTTACACTGTTGCACTGCTGAGCCATTTACTCCCTGGCTGGATCTGACTTATTCACTCCATAGGCTATAATGAAGTGAAAATGTTAGATCTTGCAGGTGATTGGGAAGTAAAGCACGCTTGCTATAGTTGGCTATAACTCACAGTCACATTGCGATCCAAACTTTTGCCATGGGCGACGTCAAAAGTTTATATCAATGACACTGACATTTTAGCTTGATCATTTATTTCCAACACACAGCATCAGTTAAATCGCTAATCTGTGATGCTGCTCAAAGAAAAGAAGGGACATGTTCCCTGAATTTCCAGATATACCCATGGCGCCATACAATTAGCAGAATCATAATTTCTAACAGACAATATAACTAAAAGGTGAACTTCGAAATCATGGCATCATCTTTTGATCGGGCTGTATCTGCTAAATAGAAGTGCTGATGTATTTATGGCTGAGGATAAATGTAATATTGTTTGAAAAAAAACATCAGCTTTGAAACATCCAATTTAAAAAAAATAAATAAATAACTTAATACACAAGGATATTTGGCATTCAGCTAGTCTGGTTTGCATTCTGGGACCATTAGAGAGCAAAACAACTGATGTTATGTAAGGTCAGATTTTACTTTCAAATGTATGTACACATTTTGTAACTGTTTAGCCAACCACTATTCCTTCGGATTCTCCAAAATACGTGCACACTCAGCTTGGACAAACGTCATCAGTAGGGGGAAAAAGAAACTGCTGTCAGACACCTCAGGCAGCTTTCTACTTCTAGGAAAAGGGGTCAGACACAATCTTAAAAAGCCCACCCTTCTCGGTCAGGATGTCCCTATACACATTAAATGGTTGCCCGATCCTGCACGTTCAGCAGACTTTTCTCTATGAGTATGCAGCCCTAAACTTAAGATCTGTTGGCCATGTAAACACTAAAGGTAACCATGCACACAAAATAGCCAAATACTTGAATAGCCGACAGCTATCTCACTCAATTCCCCAATACAGTATTTTTCTTGAATGGGGATGGAGGGAGAAGAGTGCAGCAGCGAATCATCTCCTTGAAAACAAAAGGATCGGACAGTTGAAATTGAACTGCCAATTTTTGGGGAGGCTTTCATGCACATGGGTGGACAGTTCTATTGAGATCAGCAGGCTCAGCCGACACATGTCTAATGTGTATCTTAAAGAGTACCTGTCATCAACAAAAACTTTTAATATGTTGTTCATAATCATTAATGAAGAGATATTGTAATATATCTTAATTAAAAAATATTAATATTTATACCAGTTTTTTCATTTTATACTTTTGGCCACTAGGGGTAACTCTTCTATGCCTGGTCTGCAAGCAGCATCCTATGCTTTTCATAGTAAGTGTACAGCTTTTAGGACTAATGCTGAAGGGTTCTGGTCCTTCCACCGGAAGTTCAGTGCTCTCAGCTCAGGACTCGCTCCCAGCCTGTGAGCTACAAGCCTGCAGATGCCTCTCATATAACAGCCTTTCACCTCCCCCTCCCCCTGCTCTGTGTTCTCCCTGCCCCTCACCACACGTTATCTTATACATTGTATCATCTCACTGCACTCCCTGCTCTAAGCCCCCCCCCCCCTGACATTCATCTTAATCACTGCCTCTGTAATTGCTCCCTCAGCCCCTGGTTCTCAGCATTGACTTTTTAGTGCAGAGAGACACAGGAGAGAGAGAGAGAGACAGGCTGCTGTCCCTACCCTGTTCTTAGTCTGTATGCAGTTTTTCCCAACCAGGGTGCCTCCAGCTGTTGCAAAACTACAACTCCCAGCATGTCTGGACAGCTGTTGGCTGTCTGGGCATGCTGGGAGTTGTAGTTTTGCAACAGCTGGAGGTGCCCTGGTTGGGAAACACTGCTGCAGAGGGAAAGCAGCATACAGGAAGACTGGCAGAAGCAGAGTCCCAGCCAGGCTTCATGTGCCATCATGCCTGCCGGGACCCGCCTCCTTCCACCCCTCAGAAAGACAGTGTTCGTGAGCTAATGAAGAGGGATAAAAAAAGGTATTTCCACAGCGTTTTAAACCTCAATAAACACAGGGATAGGCATAGTTAGAGAAAGGGACAGATGGGAAGGGGGATCAGGGAAAGTTTAGATGATGACAGGTACTCTTTAAAGGTAGCCATAGATTTAAAGGGTACCTCTCATCAAATAAACTTTTGATATATTTTAAATTAATGAATGTTGAATAACTTTCCAATAGCATGTTAATGAAAAATATGCTTCTTTCTATTGTATTTTTCCCGATCAGTCCTGTCAGCAGGCATTTCTGACTCATGCTGGAGTCCTAAACACTCAGAGCTGCCAGTCTGCTTTGTTCACAGCCAAACAGGCTGTGAACAAAGCAGGCTGGCAGCTCTGAGTGTTCTCGTTTGTGAACAAAGCAAACTGGCAGCTCGTAGTGTTTAGGACTCCAGCATAAGTCTGAAATGCTTGCTGCCAGGACTGGTAGGGAGACCCCTAGTGGTCATTTCTTCAAAGTGGAAAATTAAATAGAAAGAAGCATATTTTTTTAATAACATGCAATTGTAAAGTTATTCTGCATACATTAATCTATAATATATCAAAAGTTTTTTTGATGAGAGGTAACCTTTAACAAACTTTTTGGCCACATATCAATATGTCTTATGTACTTTAAAATGTGCGCTTTCTGCACGGGTAAATGTTTATGTAAGCTTTTGTGTGATAGGAGCAAGATGAGAAGGGCCAGGCTAAGATGGCACCACTTAATTGAAGAAAAACAAAAACTGACAGAAAATTTTTAACTAGTCCCATGTATCCTTCCCATTTCCTTATCTTGCCTCTGAAGACAGCTGGTCAACCCCAGACAATCATACCACATTCACACTCTAGGATTCTGTCAGGTTTCAGGCAAAGATTCAAACAGAACTGGGCTATTTTATAGAATACCACACCCATCATGTTTTCCTTTATGGGAAAAGTAGTCCAATATTTGTAACAACTCAAACCTGCTCAAAGATTTGTTATACATGGTCAACAGAGTAAAGTGGGGGAGAGTGAGAGTATAGACAAATTGATGGTATAGAATGTATGTAGAGGTTAAAGCAATCAAACTGAGAAGTCACAAGTGTGGAAGGTCACTATTATGTGTAAGAAACAGCTAACATGAATGTGGATCGTGTTCCCACTAGTCCAATAGCAGTATACACCAGAATAGGGGGGTACTGCACCTTTGTTAGCGTGCACAAGTAACCTAGCACCAGCATATTCTGCAAACTGTTCAAAGATTTAGCAATTGTTGCACGACTTCTCCCCGATAGGGAAAAGTTATGCTTACTGTAACTATCAGGCCCCAAAGTTTCTGTGAATACTAAATCTAAATTGTTTTCAGTAACAGCTATTTCTTTTCCATTATGCTTTTCCATTATAGTTTATATGGCTCGGTTTGATTACTATAAATCCATATATACAGCACATCATAATTAATCATAATTTCAATTTTTTCCACTTTCATAAAATTATTACAAATATTATATCATCCACTTACTCTGCTCATAGAGTCAAAACATTTCCTGACCAATGACTCAACATCATTGGGCCGATCTTGTACATTTATCCAGTCTAGCAGTGAAACATTGAATAGTTGGCTTTCCTCAGCCATATGCTCCTCTGAAGGATTCATAGACTCTGGATTCTCTTCCTCTGTACGATTGTCATGTATTTCCTGGGATACATGTTCTCCAGATGTAGAAAGAGAAGCTAATAAAGCCGTATGTTTTCGTTTTGTTTCATCATATTGCACTATGTCCGTTGTCTTGTCAGCCTCCAGTTCATCAACTTCTCCATCCGTAGAAGACATCAACCTATCTAAGCACATCCTATAGCTATGTCGAGTTAGACACTCTAGCAGCGGGATCTTGGCCATGACAGAAACAGCGGTTCCTAAACTAGAAAAAGGAATTCAAACACAACATTAAATGTTTTAGAATTGTGCGTATTACATCTTATTGATTTTTTTATTTATTTTTTGCCTACAAAAAAAAAAAAAGACCATTATAAGGTGACTCACAGCCTGTTTATGGCGATAAATTTACCTCTGTGTTTGTCACACCAGATTTCCTGCAAGTTACTAATAGAAAGATCTGGTTAAAAAAACATGCAAAGACAACAGGGGTATAGCTCCAGCTGATGTCTTCTATTTTTAGCTGGAAAACAACTAAGGGGTTGAGACTTAATGAGGTGGGGCTTATAAGGGTACTCCGATGGAAAAGATTTATTTATTTATTATTCAAATCAACTGATGCCAGAAAGTTATACAGATTTATAAATTACTTATATTAAAAAATCTTAATCCTTCCAGTACAGAGTTGTTCTTTTCTGTCTGACCACAGTGCTCTCTGCTGACACCTCTGTCCATGTCAGGAACTGTCCAGAGCAGGAGAGGCTTGCTATTGGGATTTGTTCCTGCTTTGGACAGTTTCTGATATGGACAGAGGTGTCAGCAGAGATCACAGTGGTCAGACAGAAAAGAACAACTCAACTTCCTCTGTAGTATACAGCAGTTGATAAGTACCGGAAGGATTAAGATTGTTTAATAGAAGTAATTTACAAACCTGTATAACTTTCTGGAGCCAGTTGATATGAAAAAGATAGCTTTCCACCGGTGTACCCCTTTAACTATCCTTTCATCCTCCTGCTAACAGGGCATAAGGGGTGGGAGCTTCTGCTGCACCCAGTTGTCCCAAAGCCGGATACCAGATAGTGAGAAGGAGAAGGCGAACATGGCTAATCTCCAGAGACACACAGATTTCCTTATATAATTCTTAGTTTCAATTGTAAAAAGCCATTAAATAGGAAATGCTGAGATTATTTTATTTCTATAATTTGTTACCATTTGAATTCACATGCTAAAACTAGATATCCCTTTTTGGTAGGTAAAATACGTATTGGGTTTTTTGGATTTCTTTGAAGACACAATGGCAATTTGTTCAAACTTGACAGGCACTGTTTTTTAGGTAAACAAAAACAAGCAAAACCTGGACAACCATTTTAAAAACAAACAGCAATTGTGATTCAGATGTATTATTGAAGGAGCTGTCTCATAAAGTGCCAGGCAGAAGAAATTTTATATAATCTGAATCCAAAGCAGTGAAAACAATAAAGAGACTACGCTCACCTCCACTGCCGCTATCAAATCTCTCAGTCCCCACTGTGGTCCTCTGATTCCTCCTTCTGATGTTTTGCAGCTGCCAGAAACCAACCCTGGGTCCGGAAGGCATCTTTAGGGTCAGTTCATACATCCTTATTCTTGCTGCAGATTTGCTGCCCATTGATTTAAAGTCAGCAGCAAAAAATAAAGGGCATGTGAACTGACCTTCAATGGGCACTGGCAGATTCAAAAACTTTTTATATGTTGTACATCTTGGCAAGACATTAATCTTTCTTATATACTTCATATGAAAAATGTATTTCCTTTTTATCAAAATCATGGCTTATAATATCATTGCTTTGTCCAAGCTGAAGCACAGGCATAAACAAAGTCCAGTAATTGAGGGTGGGCTAGCACTCTGATAGGACAGGAGAGAGCACAGAAGAGTCCTATCAGACAGGAGAGAGCACAGAGGAGTACTATCAGAGAGGAGAGAGTACAGAGGAGTGCTATCAGACAGGAGAGAGCACAGAGGAGTGCTATCAGACAGGAGAGAGCACAGAGGAGTCCTATCAGACAGGAGAGAACACATAGGAGTGCTATCAGACAGGAGAGAGCACAGAGGAGTGCCATCAGACAGGAGAGAGCACAGATGATCCTATCAGACAGGAGAGAGTACAGAGGAGTACTATAAGACAAGAGAGAACACAGAGGAGTACTATCAGTCAGGAAAGAGCACAGAGGAGTACCATCAGGCAGGAGAGAGCACAGAGGAGTGATATCAGACAGGAGAGAGCACAGAGGAGTGATATCAGATAGGAGAGAGCACAGAGGAGTCCTATCAGACAGGAGAGAGTACAGAGGAGTGCTATCAGACAGGAGAGAGTACAGAGGAGTGCTATCAGACAGGAGAGAGTACAGAGGAGTACTAACAGACAGGAGAGAGCACAGAGGAGTCATATCAGACAGGAGAGCACAGAGGAGTACTAACAGACAGGAGAGAGCATAGAGGAGTACTAACAGACAGGAGAGAGCACAGAGGAGTACTAACAGAAAGGAGAGAGCACAGAGGTGTCCTATCAGACAGGAGAGAGCACAGAGGAGTCCTATCAGGCAGGAGAGACCACAGAGGAGTACTTTCAGACAGGAGAGAGCACAGAATAGTCCTATCAGACAGGAGAGAACACAGGAGTACTAACAGACAGGAGAGAGCACAGAGGAGTACTAACAGAAAGGAGAGAGCACAGAGGAGTACTAGCAGATAGGAGAGAGCACAGAGGAGTACTAGCCCACCCTCACTTACAATGCCACTTACAGGTGCCACAATGAAAAAACAACGGTGCAGGGCATCTTAGCCATTATTAAAGTTGAACAGCACATTTCAACTATCACATAGTTGATGCTATAGGCAAGATGACTGTGAAGGTGGCCCTATCAAGAGCCAATACATTTTTATATTACCCATGGAATGTATTACTCAATTGCTGGTACTTTACTTTAACATCTGTATACTGCTTGATCTTCCCACTTTTTAAGTTTGTCCCATGATGACCTAGAGTTTCATGGAAGAAGCACGTTAGGACCTTGCTATTATTTAAACTGTGCAGTACACCACTGTAAAATCTTACTTCTAAAATGAGGAATGAATCATGGTCAGGTTTTTTAAATTTTTTGCTACCAGTAATAGTATACATTGTTAGGTACTGACCCTACACCCCATATACAATGTTTTTTTGAGTATAGAAAGGTAATTGCCGATACCGATAATGTAAAAAATCGTGAATATCGGCGAAATCAATAATCGGTCGATCCCTATAAGACACTGCTCTTTTGCTGAATGTTATATATTTCTATTTTGATTTAATTGTAGATGAGCTATGGTTTAGTGGACCCGGGGATCTGAGTGGTTTTCTTTAGCACAATCTAAAAACACAGTCTAAAGGTGCATATAGAATACAGCAGTAATGAAAGCTCCAAAAATTTGACTATGCACTTATTCTGTGAACTTACTTTGTTAACTTCATCTTGATATCATCTACAGACTGTATATATTTTAAATAGGCATTATCAAACTTGAAAAGCAGCTTTTGGTATGAATGCGTACAATCTTCTAGGTTGGCCATAATAGCAGCCCAACCCTGATGCTGTAGATGCTCATCATGAACCAGTCCTTCACAAAAGGAGCAAAGCTTCTTGGCTACCTCATACATTTCCTGTTTAGAGATCAGGAAAAAAAAAAGAAAAAGCATTTTAAAAATTAATACATTTGCCCCAATGGCATACAGAGAGAATAGTAGAAATGGTAAAGGGGATATGAGGACAGGGATGTTAAGCAAGTCTTTCCTCTTCATTCACGGGCGGATGTTTCTTACCACAGCAAGCTGTGTCCTGGAGGCGACAGTGTGAAATACAGCAGGCATCATAAGGGACTCTTCAACTTTTAATTCCATTTCATTCTCCGCAGAAAATGTAGTCCTAGGAATAACTGGAGGCCGTTCACATAATATCATCTCTTTATTGAAGAGGAATATTGGATTGGTGTCCTTTGATAGCAGAAAAAGTCTAGGTATTACTGAACACACTTATATAAACAAAAATACATAAGATAGTGCCATATACTATAGAGGAAAATCATTGCAAACAGGAGACAGTCCCGCTGTCAGTTTAGGATGCATTCAAACCATGTTTCTGCAATTCAGTTCACATATCAGGATTTTGATGAAAAAGGGATTTCACCAAATCGGACTAAACCATATCAAAACATGTGTACAAAAATTTACCCGTATATGGTTTGAAAAATGATGTCTGGTTTTTAAGAAATAAATCTATACATTTTTTACTTTTCATTCCATTATGAATAAAGTTTCACTTGTTTGATTGAAATTCCAAGGAAAAACCTTCGGCGTGCACAGCGCATGCTCAAAGAAAAAAACTGTATGATGCAAACCGGATGGAAAGGTGCGCAGATACGGTTCTCTACGGTTCCCATTGACTCCCATGTTAAAAGAACCATATACGGTTTCAGAAAAGTTTTTCACCCGGACCAAAAACCATGGTAGGCTATGGTTTTGGGTACAGAAAAAAAAGTTGACAAAACCATACAAGACACAGAAAGTACACAACCAGATGCATCGTTTGCCATACAGTTTTCAATGGACAGTCAATGCATATGGTTTTCAATACGGTTCCACACGGTTTTCAAATTGAAAACGTATACGGGAACTGTATTGAAAAAACGTGGTGTGAATACACCCTAACTCTAATTCACTGCAGATGTTACAGTACCCTAGGAGGAACCTTCTATGCAGACAATGCAGGATGTAAAGTGTGTTCCCCCTAAAATGGACACTCATAGGCAATTAAAAAATAAAAAGTTCTTCATCTTACATCTAAGGAAAATTTCACATTGCTGTTGAGCTTCGTTATATAGAGCTTCATCAGCCAGTTGGTTGGAATGATGGGAGTCTAGCGGGGGAAAAAATGCATGCACCACTTTTCTCCTCCGGTAAACTACCAGATCCCATTCATGTCCAACCTGTTTTGGGATTTATTAAAGGGGTACTCCGGCTCTAAGACATCTTATCCCCTATACAAAGGATAGGGGATAAGATGTGTGATCGCGGGGGGTCCCGCCGCGGGTGACCCCAGCAATCTCTCAAGCAGCACCCATCTGTCTCAGCTGCATGCAGCGCTGGAGGCTTCGTGTCTGAAGCCTCACGACCACGGGGCCGGAGTATAGTGACGTCAGGGGATAAGATGTCTTAGGGCCGGAGTACCCCTGAACAGACACAGAATGGGACAAAGCACAACAGCAATGAACCTAGCCTAAGTAATGAGAAACCCCTGCCCTCTCAGATATTTCACAAGCACTGGTCAATGTGGGGAAAATGTGACAGCCGCTGAGATTAATTACTACCGTCTATATAACTAAACAAGGGGGGTTTATCCCACCAAAAATCTCTTAGGCTAGGATTGCTGTAAAAGATAAATAAATATATAGAATACAGTTATAGAATATAAAAAAGTAACAAAACATTAATACTTACAGTACCAGCGCTGTAACTGCACACCCTCCTGTCAGGTGCCATGCATTCTCCTCCATTTACGACAAGTATCTGGTGCTGAACAGCAATCTTGTACTTCGCCTGAATAGCATGTTTAAGGTCAGTCACCCTATGTAAATACAAAGAACATACATTTATACAACCATTTTTTTTCCATTTACACTATTATGTGCAAGGATTCCCACTCGGTTACATGGAATGTTAGCATCAGTGTCGTAGAATGCACTCTAGCACTCAATTTTGGAGTGGCACTTTGGTTGTCACCATTTGAGGCTGTCACTATTACAGCAACAATGCTATGGGGACACTGGCCTATTTTTATAAATGCTCTGTAATGAGAAAACCATTAAAGGGGTACTCGTTGCTCAGTGTTTGGAACAAACTGTTACGAACGCTGGAGCCAACGCCGGGATCTCGTGACATCATAGCCCTGCCCCCTCACGACATCACTCCCCGCCCCCTCAATGCAAGTCTATGGGAGGGGACGTCGGCTCCAGCGTTCATAACAGTTCGTTCCAAATGCCGAGCAGCAGAGTACCCCTTTAAGGATGAATATTTAAGACTGAGGTGGGCATATTTCTGTAGTATGACAGGTTGGTCCATCATCTTATCTGGAGGCAGATCAAGGGTGGACAGAATAATGATGTATAAAAAGGTGCAACCTTCTCACAAACCTTTACCATCCCCAACAAATGAAGAATATGGTACTCCACATCATTAAATAGACCTAGTCTAGCACATTTTCCCTAAATGATCATGGATGATGAACAAAAATCTTGGACTCTCGGTAAGAGGAAATCATTTTTCAACATCAGTATATAAATGCTTCACAGCCAATATAAAACTAACACCAAATATGAAACAAGTTTGCTTTACGTATGCTAGAAGTTTGTTGGCATCCAGCTAAGAATGAAGTAGTCCTGGTCGGTGCAGCCAGCCACCCAGTGCTGAAAATTGAATAGAGGTAAATTTTATTTCCACTATAATCTCTTCCAAAAGATGAGCCAAATAGAGAACAGAAATGCTGGCAAGATACAAGCGGATGATTTAAACCAGGGCTGTCCATTTTCCCTGCATCGGGGTGGGCCACATTTCTCTCTAGATGCACGACAGCCAAAGTCTATTAAAATATGATCTGATATAAAACAAGTAATAAAGTACTTAAACAGACACCAAACAACCAGCAGATTAACTCTTTAATGTATGGAAGCATTTTCTATCTGATGCCCTAAATTTGGACGCGCAAACTTTAAAAGCTCCTCGTTAGTTAAAGAGGTTGTACAGGAAAAACACATGTGCTTTCTTCCTAAAAGAGTGCTACATCTGTTTAAAGGCTGTGGGTGGTATTGCAGCTCACACAAATAATTAACTTCAATGTAGATGAGCCGCAATTTTAAAGGGGTACTCCGGTGGAAAACTTTTTTTTTTTTTCTTTAATCGACTGGTGCCATAAAGTTAAACAGATTTGTAAATTACTTCTATTAAAAAAATCTTAATCCTTCCATTACTTATTAGCTGATGAAAATTACAGAGGAGACTCTTTTCTTTTTGGAACACAGAGCTATCAGCTGACATCTCTGTCCATTTTAGGACCTTTCCAGAGCAGCATATGCTTGCTATGGGGATTTTCTCCTACTCTGGACAGAGATGTCAGCAGAGAGCACTGTGCTCGTGATTCAGCAGAGAGCTCGGTGTTCCAAAAAGAAAATAATTTCTTCTGTAGTATTCAGAAGCTAATCAGTACTGGAAGGATTAAAAGTTTTCCGCCACCGGAGTACCCCTTTAACAGGTATGGTATGTTTTTTGGAAGAAAGCAGACAGTATTTTCTAATCCCGTAAAAGGCCTTTAAAACTATTTTCCCTTTAACTTTTAGCTCCCTTAGGGGACTTAACCCCTTCATGAGCAAATTTAAAGGACAAGTATCATTAAAAAAAAAAAAAAAGCATCCCCTATCTGAAGGATAGGGGATAAGTTTTACATCATGGGGGGGTCAGAGCATTTGGGCCCCCCGCAATCTCCTGTTTAGAGCCCCGTCTCTCCCGCCCACGCTCCCTCTACATAGTTCTATGGGAGAGCCGAAGATTGCCGAACGGCTCTCCCATAGAGCTATATGGAGGGGGTGCGGTGGCCCCCCACTTCAGGCGGGGGTCATGGTGTGCTTTTGGCTGTAAGCAAAACATTTTAAAAGAGCCTACCAAAGCAAATTTCAGTTTTCACTTTGCAGTGGTCAGGGATTTATCAAGTGCGAAAGTTGCACAAAAAGTCACAACCGCCTCAGAGATCACGGCTTTAGCAGGAAATATGAAATCACAGCTGCCCGGGCCCCCGCTCATCTTCCCCCCTCCCCACCGCTCATCTCTCCCCGGCAGCCCCTCATCTCACCCTGCCGCCATCGCTGCACTTCTTGCCCCAGCACTGCTGCCGCTGTACATCTCGCACCTGCATTACCTGTTGCAAGACTACAACTCCCAGCATGCCCTTACAGTGAGCACATGCTTGGAGTTGAAGTTGTGGTGGGTGGTGATGCAGGCCGGTGGCCGAGGCAGCGGAGGGCTCCCAGAAATATGAAACTAAACTGTTATTTCATATTTCCCGGAGAGTGCCGTGATTGGCCGGCCTGTCTCTGCCAATCATGGTATCGCCCAGGAAATATGAAATTATAGTGTAGTTTCATATTTCTGGGAGCCCTCCGCTGCCCCGCTGCTCCGCTGGTCACCATCAACCACCCGCCACAACTACAACTCCCAGCATGTCCTCACTGTAAGGGCATGCTGGGAGTTGCAGTCTTGCAAGAGGTGCAAAACAGCGGCAGCGGGGTTGGGGCAAGAAGAGCTGGGGAGATGAGCAGCGGCAGGGTGTGATGTGCGGCGGCATGGGGGAGATGAGCGATGGCGGTGACTGGCAGGGTGAGATGTGTGGCGGCGCGTTAAGATAACGGGGGAGGGGAAGATGAGATGAGGGGCCGGGGCATCAGAGGGCTCCTAGAAATATGAAACTACACTGTAGTTTCATATTTCCCGGGCAGTGCCGTGATTGGCCGGGACCAATCGGCCAATTACGGCACCGCCCGGGAAATATGAAATTACAGTGTAGTTTCATATTTCTGGGAGCCGCCCGGCTCCGCTGCCCCGGCCATCGGCCTGCATTAACCACCCGCCCAAGAGTTGCAACTACAACTCCCTGCATTAGGACCACTGTAAGGGCAGGCTGGGAGTTGTAGTCTTGCAACAGCTAGGGGGCTGGTGGTAGATGAGGCTGGCATTTTAACACCAAGGTGCCTCCAGCTTTTTCTAAACTACAACTCCCATCATGGACGTTGTAGTTTAGAAACTCCCATCATGGTTGTTGTAGTTTAGCAACAGCGGGAGTCTCACTGTTCCTAAACTACAACTCCTATCATGGGTGTTGTAGTTTGGGAACAGTGATATTTCAGATGTTGCTAAACTGGAGGTTCACTGTTGCTAAATTAAAACACCCATCATTCCCAGATAGCCAAGGCTGTCTGGAAATAATAGGGGTTGTAGTTTAGCAACAGCTGGAGGCTCTCTGTTTGGAAACTGCTTTATGGGCATTCTCCCCAGGGGAGAGCCCTATAAATGTACTAACATATTTTAGTGTTTTTTTTTTTTCTTATCATTTCAAATCCGTTTATGCAGAGGACTATTTCTGATTCCGAGGACTACAACGATGACCCACATTTTTTTTTTTTTATTAATAAAAATGGTTAACAAGGGCTTCTGGGAAAGTGTTTTTTGGAATAAACGTTTTTTAAAACATGTTGTGTTTTTTTATTTATTTACAGCCTTTACAGGCTTAGTAGTGGAAGCCATCTTATAGACGGAATCCATTACTAAGCCAGGTCTTAGCATTAGCCCCAAAAACAGCTAGGGCTAAACCCCAAATATTACCCCTATTATCATTCTGGTTCTCTCTATTATCATTCTCAGCCAGATACCAACCAAGCAGCAACAGCCTGACGTTACCAGGGTTGGTTAGGACCATTGTTACTGACCCTCCCCAGCCTAAATAACGCCAGCCTGTTACCACCTAGGTCCTGGAGCGCCATTTTTGACACTCTGGGCCTGTTGGTACCGGCTCTTCCCAGCACCTCTGTGGTGTTACTGGGGTAATAATTGGGGGATAGCACTAGCTGATTTTGAGGCTAACAATGAGCCCTGGCTTAGTAATGAATTCTGTCTATAAGATAGCTTCCACTACTAAGAAGGTAAAAAAAAAAATGTATTCCAAAACACAACTCAAGCCCTCTTTAAGCATCCTATTAGTTAAAAAAAAAAAATACTGGTCATCGTAGTCCACTGAAGACAAACAAGTCCTCTTCATACACAGATCTGAAATGAGAAAAAAAACACACACAAAAAAAATAGTTTAGTACATTTAGGGAAAAAAAAATAAAACTAGTAAAAACTTTTAAAAAACACAGAGGAGAGGAGGTGGTTGTTTACCAGTGGTGTTCTGAAGTTATTTATTGGTTTTTGCTTATGTATGCTATAACAATTGCATTCTAAAGTAATTTATTGCTTTTTGCTTATGTAAGCCAAATTTATCAACCCCCTGTGATAGTATGATAAATATGTCATATATAAGCAAAACCAAAGCAAGAAAAACTGCCTACAGAACTCGCTTACCAAAACAAATAATGATATATGTCGCCGTATATATTGAGTTATAGCGTGGACGAACAGCTTTCAAAAAAGAGGGCTCATTTATTGGTGAGTATTCCAAGAGTTGTAGCCTTTTATATTTCCATTGCTTTTGCTCAGCTTTGGAGTCAGGGAAGTGGCTCACTGACCTCCCCTGCCTCCCGGCCCATTCCTTCCCTGCAGGTTTTCACGTTTTAGTGACACAAGAGTGAAAATGTTTGAATATTACAGGGGCACGGAATATTGATGAGGCAGAAGAGATTGGTGGACACCCACACTATATATATTGGGTATAGGGCAGGTGAACAAGCTGTCAGTTTCGCTTTACATTTTTTTCTGTTCTCCTAAGAGCCTTTTTATGAAGAGCACTTTACGGTAAAAATTACATATCTTAACGTCCCATGCTGTCAATGGGATTTTGCTGAACACTACGATCATTATATCTTATTAAAAAATATAAACTATTTAAAGAAAATAAGTATTTATCGGCATATAACACGCACTTTTTAGGCTAAAATTTTTAGCCTAAAGTCTATGTGCATGTTATACGCAGATAAGCCGCTGCAGTTCAATGATTTAAAGCGAGCGCTTTAAATCAATGAACTGCAGCGGCTTTGCAGGTGCAGAGACAGCCAGCGCTGCCGGCTTCTCTGCCCCTGCTTGCCCTGGGGTCTAGAGCCCTGCTACCGGCCCTTCTCTCCCCCTGGCTATCGGCGCTGCTGCCCGTTCTCTCCCCCTGACTATCGTGCCCGCGCCCCATTGCCGGCGCCGATAGCCAGGGGGAGAGAAGCGGCGCCAGCAATGGGGCAGCAGCGCCGACAGCCAGGGGGAGAGAAGGGGCAGCGGCACCCATTGCCGGCGGCGCTGCCCCGTTGCCTCCCCCCATCCCCGGTTGCATAATTACCTGTTGCCGGGGTCGGGTCCGCGCTGCTTCAGGCCTCCGGTGTGCGTCCCCTGCGTCGTTGCTATGCGCTGCACGGCGCAGCGCATGACGTCAGTGCAAAAAAAACAACGTATATTAAAGAAAATCTTCAAAACTACAACTCCCAGCAGCCCCCTGGACTCTGTTTGCCCCTCCTAGCCCGACCAGCTCATATATAAAGGGCTGTCTGGGACACCTCCTCCTCTTTCTTTCTGCTCATGGCAGACTGTCAGTTAAGTGATTTGTGTACCTTTGTTCTTTAAGTTACACGTATTGTGTATATTCACACATATATATATATATATATATATATATATATATATATATATTCATTCTCTAACATTCATTCTTATCTATCCTATTCTCAAATACCTTCCTATTTCTTTATTATTTTTTATTGCCGTTTTTGGTTGTCTGTTCCCAGTGCTGTTTCGGAGCCGCGGTGTCTTTCAGCTGACTACCGCGGTATCCGGATTCGCACTGGGCTATTGCAGGGGCCGGTGGATAGATTATCTAGTCTTCTTCCCGGGTTTCCCGCCGTGCGGCCTCTGCGAGCGGGGAAAACAGTGGCCGGATCTTCCTCCCTCTCCTGCAGGGAGGTGTGTCTCGCCTTCCGTTCAGCCACTCACGGCTTGAGTGGCTGAGCGGTGGTCCTATCCCCATGCTCTCGTCCGTAATCTCGTGAGATTACGGCCTTGAGCGCTGGTGTTGAGCAGCTCCTCCTCTCCAGTTCGCCATTCCCAGACGAGCAGTGAGAGGGAAAGCATAGGAGCGCTGCGGACAGTGAATTATTATATATATATTACCTTGCGACTTGTTCTCAAGTACCCTGACAAGTATAATACTCGTTATATTAACCCTTGTTAGGCGTTACTCTGGGTTTTAACCCTGTTCATAGGAGGTTAGATTGACTATACCCCTTATCCTGGTAGATACCAGTGATACTATATAAGCACAGTAATTAACAGGTTTACTTGCCTTTATTGATCGCTGTATCAGGATTTTGTGACTATATACTGGGCTCACATATACATACTATACTGGTTAATTTTATATTACCATACAACCCATTTACATTATGGCTGGTGAGAGTTCCCAAGCAGGGTTGGTACAACAATTACTCCCTGAGGATGCACAGATACAGGACCTGATTCACAGGTCAGTTCAGGAAGCTCTGGCTACTGCCGCTGCCCCTTCTACATCTCATTATACTGATCCAACAGGTTCTGCCAAGAAAGGCAAGGCACACGCCAAGAGCAAACATGTGGCGTCCTCCAACTCCCCGGCATGGGAAGATCAATCAGTGCACCAGACAGTGCCCACCATGGCCTGTCGCCCCGCAATAAATGATGACCCTATACGACCCCCGGGCCTCGGGGAGTATACCAAGAGGCACAAGCCCACCAGGCGGGCTAAGCCTGACTCCTTCGACACATCGGAGGAGTCGGCTGAAGAGGAGTCTGATGTGCCGGAAGGCACAGATTCTGGGTCTGAGGAAGAGGCGGGTTTACTGGCGGATCCCTCCAACGGCGATCCGGGTATACCAGAAGAAGACATTCTGGATACATTGGGGCAACCCTTTTTTCACCCGGAGGCCATTACACACTCCCGCTCAGGGGATTGGGCACCCTTGCCCCAAGTGGCTGATTATATCCAATATTGGACCCGATGAACCCTTGACCGGGTTAACCGTAAGAAGCTTAGGGCAGAATGCCCAAGACCATTTGTAGCCAAAAAAGTGGCTAATACTCCTGAGGTAGACCCAGTCCTCATGAAGTATTTAACTAGGTTGGGTAAATACTCCAAAGGGATTGAACGCTCCTTCAAAGTCATCCAGGATAGGATTTTGGACCTATTAGGTAAACTTACCAAAATCCTCAATCTGTCGGAGCAGGCTGCCTCCTCTAATGAGCCTGTGGATCTCACACAGCTCAGAGGATGGGCACAACGTGCAATATGCATGTTGGGGACAGCGAACACCACCTGTTCCATCGAACACAGGAGATCCATCCTGATGAAGCTGGAACCCCAGCTTTCGCACTTAGCTGAAAACGAACCCGACCCATCTGCAGAAGGCCTTCTCTTTGGGGAGGACCTCCTCAGAAACATTAAGTTTGTAGGCTTGTTTACAGGCCTTGATAAAGCCCAAAATTCACTTAAAATACGGTGGCAAGGTTTTCAACAAGGCCGGCAGAGGAAAGGGTCGATCTGCCGGCCGAGGCAATTATTATAGGCCCTATGCTAGACCTCCCGCTCAGCCCTATGTACCACCTCATCAGCAATACCCCATGCCGGTGGCACAGCCCGCTCCCTTCTTTCCACCCCGAGGTCGGCCCTGGAGAGGACGAGGCGGTAGAGGTTACCCGCGCTCTAGGCCATCCACTGGTGAGTACAGTTTCTCCACACCTATGTGGGCTGAGACATTTGACCCACGTCTGGTCCATGACTACGGCAGACGCGTGGATATTGCACACCGTAGCGGGCTATCAAATAGAACTTCAGTCTCTACCAGACATGAGGTTTGCACCCCATCCGATTCAGTTCTCGGAACTCAACAAATCTCTTATAGACATGGAGCTCCAGGAGCTGTTAGATAAGCAAGCGGTACAAGAGGTAGATCCTTTGTCCCCCGGGTTTATAAGCAACCTCTTATTAGTCAAGAAGAAGGATGGTGGGTATTGTCCCATAATAAACCTAAGAAATTTGAACCAACATGTGACTTACCGTCACTTCAAAATGGAGGGTATCAATCTTCTACGCGACCTTCTATGTCTGGGAGACTGGCTGGTGAAGGTAGATCTGAAGGATGTCTACCTCACCGTTCCTATGGACCAGTCATCCCAACCGTTACTAAGGTTCTGGAGGGGGGACCGTCTATGGCAATTCACTTGCCTACCGTTCGGTCTGTCCTCAGCCCCTTGGTGTTTCACAAAGTTGATGAAACCCGTGGTGGCAGCTCTCCCGAGCAGAGGGGTGCATCTGATAATTTATCTAGACGACCTACTCATCATGGCCCGCTCCAGAGAACTAGCCAGACTTCACTGTCAATGGACAGTATCTCTGTTAGAGGCATTAGGCTTCCTCATAAACCACAAGAAGTCCATTCTGTCTCCAGCACAGGAGATGGAGTTCTTGGGGTTTTTGGTGGACACCAGAAGAGCTGTCCTATGCTTACCCAAGACCAAACTGGCCCTGATTCGCAAAGAAATCAGGGCTGTTTTACGCAACAGTCAAGTATCCTTGAGGGTGATCGCTCGCACAGTCGGCTTATTGTCGGCTTCCATTCAAGCGATCTTTCCAGCCCTGCTTCACTATCGGGCCCTTCAGCGGCTCAAGACTTTTTATTTATGACAGGGCTTACGATATGCGGACGAAGTAACGCTTTGTCCGGAGTCGGTGGAGGAATTACACTGGTGGCTCCGTCACGTGGTGGAGTGGAATGGAAAGACAATTTTCATCTCTTGTCCGGACGTGATCATAGAATCAGACGCCAGCCGTCAGGGCTGGGGAGCCCGTTGCGGACAAAACTCGACAGACGGGATATGGTCAGAAGAAGAATCTTCCCTCCATATCAACGCTTCGCTGTCTTCGCTGTCAGGAGCTTTCTCTCACAGACCTCCAGATGTTGCGTACTTCTACGCATGGACAACGTAGCGGCGGTGCAGTATATCAACCGCCTTGGGGATTCGAAGTCCAAAGTATTGGCGGACATTGCGTACGACTTCTGGCATTTCTGTCTATCCCGAGACCTTGTTCCTATTGCGGAATATATTCCAGGAGTGTCCAACGCTGTGGCAGACTGGAATTCACGTTATGTGATCGACTCCAGCGATTGGACGCTGGACCGGTCAGTTTTCCTGACGCTCCGAGACCTTTGGGGTCCATTACACATGGATCTCTTTGCGTCTCGTCTCAACAGACAATTACAACACTTCTACAGTTGGAGACCGAAACCGGAAGTGTCAGCAGTGGACGCTTTCTGCCAGCGGTGGCCGGAAGGGACGCACTATGCATTTCCCCCCTTCCCGATGATCACCAGGGTTCTCCTCCAGATATTGACACAGAGGGCAACGGTAGTGTTGATCACTCCTTGGTGGCCAACTCAGCCGTGGTTTCCCCTACTGTTGGGGATGTCGGCGGATTTTCCCAGGTTGTTACCCCCTCTACCCCACATACTCACCAATCCGAACAAGGGTCTTCATCCCCTAGTCATGGAGGGCAACCTGCCTCTTCTGGCTTGGTTGGTTTCGGGGTACCGGAATCAGGTAATGACCTTTCAAAATCGGCTAGAGATCTCCTCGCCCTGGCCTGGGCCCCAGGGACTAGATCGGCATATCGATCTGCCTGGGGACTCTGGGTTAGTTGGTGTGATCAACGGGAGATCAATCCCATTCAGGCACCTGTGCAGGTAGTAGTTAATTACCTTGCTGATGCATTCGATTCAGGCAAATCTTATAGCTCTATAAATGTTTATAGATCCGCTATTTCTGCATACCACTATCCTGTGGACTCTTTGCCAGTAAGCAAGCACCCTTTAGTGTGCAGACTATTGCGCGGAATAAAATTTAAGCGTCCGCCTCGTCCTATGTATCAAGCTACGTGGGATGTTTCCAGCGTGCTGGATATGTTTTCTTCATGGGAAGACAATAATGATCTTTCCTTGAAGGTCCTTTCTATTAAACTGACCGTTCTTTTAGGTCTGGTCTCTATAAAGAGCGTATCAGATGTTCGAGCTTTGGATGTTTCTCGGCAACAATTTTCCCCTGGGCGTATTCAATTTTCGGTCGTACGCAGGACTAAGACGGGACTCCAGTCCGTATTTTCCGGCTCATCCCCGGCTTTGTGTTGTTCGTTGCCTCCAAGAATATGAGACGCGAACAGCATCACTCCGTTCTCCTACTCATTCTTAATTACTCATTTCTTATGTCAAACCTCATCTCCCGGTCTCTTCGGCTACTTTAGCTCGTTGGGTCCGTTTAGCCATGGAGATGGCAGGGATTGATGTATCCTTGTTTGGTGCCCACTCTGCTAGAGGGGCTATGGCTACTAAGGTTGTTGTGTCAGGTGGTTCCCTGTCGGATCTACTGCTGACTGGTCGTCCCAGACGACCTTCCGTCAGTTTTATTTTAGACCGGAGGAACATGTTTCTATGTCTGTTTTGTAGATTGTGCATTATCTTGTTAAGCTTTGAACTTGCAAGATATGAGCCTCCTGTCTGATATATAAATCGAGATTTTCCTAGCTAATGTGATGGAAAATATAAGTTATATGAAGACAGGAGGCGCGTATCTTCCCTCCCGACCCAACCCTATCATGGTGTCCTTTTATCTTTTCAGGTTATTGAAGAGGATTACTTCCATCTTTTGGAGGGAGGCTGATATGTTCCTGACCTGTTGTTCATCGGGTTTTGTTCCTGTTCGTTCAGGTGGCGGCGGTCCTGTTGACCATGTTGTCAAGAAGCATCAAGGGGTTGAGGTTCCGGAACTTCATGATGGAGTCCGCTCTGCTGAAAGCCGCATAAAGAAAGAGGAGGAGGTGTCCCAGACAGCCCTTTATATATGAGCCGGTCGGGCTAGGAGGGGCAAACAGAGTCCAGGGGGCTGCTGGGAGTTGTAGTTTTGAAGATTTTCTTTAATATACGTTTTTTTTTTTTTTTTTTTCACTGTTAAAAATTTCTGCTATGGGCATTAAAGAAGAAAGATTTAATGCAAGACACTCGCCTCCTGTCTTCATATAACTTATATTTTCCATCACATTAGCTAGGAAAATCTCGATTTTTCCATATACAGGGCTGTATGAGGGCTCATTTTTTGCACAGTGATCTGTAATTTATATCGGTATTATTTTTTGTTTTAATGGAATTTTTTGCTCACATTTTATTATTTTTTTTCGGATATATCAAGTGAGTAAAAATCAGCAAATCTGGCATTTGGTATTTCTTTTACCTTTAAAAGCTAGGTTCTCATTGCTGCTGGAACTATTTTAGGTATTCACCAGGTATGAAGCAGGCTCAGCTCCTGAGCTCACTTCATATTCCCTAATGACATGCACACCATGTTACAGGGTGTATTGTCAAAGGGTTAAACAAGCAAATTTCTTCAACATTCCAATACTACTGTAATTCAAAATATCACATTTTAAGGTGGAGTACTAGGAGTACCAAGATGACAGGCCAATGGCGCAGTCACTAGTCCCTCTTCTAGGTTATAAACCATGTGGCACCAATTGTGTCACTGGAAAAAAAAAATCTGGAGTCAGAGGAGCTCTCTCTAATCCGGCTTCTGCTAGTGGGTTTTAGCTTTAATACCAATGATGTCACCTGCTGTCCGTTTACAAGCTGGCATTACTATTCATTTAGGCATCTAGGTTGGTAAATGGGCAAGATTGACTGTTGCAGCGAGGTTCTAGCTGAAATGTCAAGGCATCTTGATGGTAAATGGCCAGGATCACCACCATTTACCAGAAAGGGTTTAAACTACTGATACAAATACATGGCATGGTATGGTATATATATTATTTAATAATTTTATGTCCGCTGAACACTGTAGGGTCTAGACCAGTGTTTCCCAACCAGGGTGCCTCCAGGTGTTGCAAAACTACAACTCCCAGCATGCCTGGACAGCCAAAGGCTGTCCAAGCATGCTGGGAGTTGTAGTTTTGCAACATCTGGAGGCACCCTGGTTGGGAAACACTGGTCTAGACATTCCACAAAAGATAATTAGTGGGCACCAAGACATTCTCCTGTGTGTGTGTGTGTGTGTGTTTATGTATATATATATATATATATATATATATATATATATATATATATATATATATTCCAACTTTAGATCTTAGCTTATAATAATGAAGACAGTCATATTATCAGAGACTAATAAAAGCAATATAACAAGTACATAATGACATATAAAGCCAAAATCTAAATGTTCAATTTGTCTGAGGAGGTCAGGGTCGCCAGTATTAAACTTCATTCTAATTAAAACACACAAGCGGTGGTGGAGACTATTAAATAACATGTATTTTTAATTTCCTCTGAAAATGTTCTTTTCGGTCCAGCTACATGATGTTGTTGTTGTATTCTATCTGTAATGAGCTCACCACATTGCTTCAGCAATACACTGCGAGAGAAAACACTGTCTGGAACGTGGGCTATAGAATTACCAGGATGCGCACGAATGATGATGATAATGCTCCAGTCACCAAATATGTCAGAGATGATGTGGACATGCAGCACGTTACTTTTTAATTTTTTTTTCTTAATAATACAATTTTTTTGCAAAAAGTCTACAGCAAATAAGCAACATCTGCGTGAAAAATTTCTGATGCAAGTGATAGAAGTTGCTTACTTCTGCTGGATACAGGTCACAATACCATATGTGTAGCGAGGAAACAGTTGCTTGAAGAGAGGTGGTGCTCTGACGTGACACAACAATCATATAAACATAGCAGGAAGAGTAAAGGAACGCCAGCCACTCACCAAATCTTCTTATTCTTCTTTATGTATGTATGTATAAACATACTCCCATAAATACAATCTTGTATTGGGGATGGACACACGGGGGGGGTACAGAAAGACGACAGCAGCCGTTGTTTTGCACTCATTCAGTGCTTCATCTGGCCTCAACCTAACTGGATATCACCGGGGTTATATACAGGTGTGTTGTTCCCATGTCCAATCACCATTCAAAAAAACACCATGTGATCTAAAAGGTAACAAGTAGGAGGTGTCTTTCATAAATCAATTGGAGCCGGATTAAAATCTTAAAAACATAAAAAAGACATGTCTACTTTATCATTGAGCCCTAGTGGTCCTCTAGCTTGGGTGTTAATAATCCAATATGTTTCTTTTGGTAAAAGATGTAGGTCGACCCTAGTGCCGGGTATAGCATTTCTTTTTTCTATTCCTGCAAACCGCAACACTTCAGGGTTACCACCATGGGCTTCTTTTACATGAGAATTAAAATTGATAATCAGATATTGGCTAGTGAAGGATATAGGAGGGAAGTCGCCAAGAATACCCTCTTATATTTTAAAAGTTCCCATCCGCTAGCCGTTAAGAAAGGAATACCTTACGGCCAATTTATTAGATTAAAAAGAAATAAAAGTAAGGAAAAAAAATACCAAGAACAAGCTGATGAACGAGAGAAGAAGACTAATTGATAAAGTAGACATGTCTTTTTTTATGTTTTTAAGATTTTAATCTGGCTCCAATTGATTTAAGAAATACACCTCCTACTTATTACCTTTTAGATCATATGATGTTTTTTTGAATGGCGATTGGACATGGGAACAACACACCTGTATATAACCCCGGTGATATTCAGTTAGGATGAGGCCAGATGAAGCACTGAATGAGTGGGAAACAACGGCTGCTGTTGCCTTTCTGTACCCCTCCCCCCCCCCCCCCCCCCTTGTGTGTCCATCCCCAATACAAGATTGTATTTATGGGAGTATGTTTATGAAATAAAGAAGAAGAATAAGATTTGGTGAGTGGCTGGCGTGCTTTTACTCTTCCTGTTATGTTTTTATCCTTGTATTTATGTCTCCAAGCTATAGTTATGCAACACTGGCTTTAACACCAAGACCTGTAAACCTATGTATGTCTTATCTACTATCACTATATCTGAGTAAATTGCTCCTGGTTATGCAACTTGATTCAGGTAAGTGAAAGTACACTTCTGGCTGCGTAACAATGATATGGATGCCTAAACTTACAGTTCTTGCTCGGGTCTATAGATCTCAGCTTATAAATAATTATAAACTTATATACCGTACACTAGCTTAAAATAAAACACAATAAAACCGTATGCAGTTTCCTGAATAGAGCAACAGTATTTAACTATCACTTCATTCACTTTTAGTGACATCTGAACACAGTTGTGCAGTGTACTCAGCTACTTCAGATGACCCACAGAGTGAATGGACGATGGACAAGCCTGCATGTTGTGGTCAATTTACTTGAGGACAAGTGGGCAGGTGGTCACTTTGATTCTGGGGATAAACTCTTACATAAAAAAATTATTTAGGGGGTATTCACATGTACAGTGTCCTACGTATATTTGATGCACCGGATTTGATGCGCAGGATTTGAAGCTGCAGATTTAATGTTGTGTTCAGCCATTTAGTTTACATTAAAGGACATGTCCAGTGCTCACTTTTCTTGTTGTATCCAGTCCGGGCTGCAAAAAAAAAAAAAAGAGAACAAACATTCTCTTACCTGCCTACGCTCCCCCGGTGCTCCGGTACAGGTGCTCGGTCCCCGGGCTGTATACTTCTTACTTCCTGTTAGCCCGGCATGTCACACGGAGCTTCAGCCTATTATTGGCCGAGGCGGGACATCGCTGCGGCCAGTGCTAGTCTGAAGCTCCGTGTGACGTGCCGGGCTAACAGGAAGTAAGAAGAATACAGCCTGGGGACCAAACACCTGTACCAGAGCACTGGGGGAGCGTAGGCAGGTATGAGAAAGCTTATTTCTTTTTTTTTTTTTTTTGCAGCCCGGACCGGATACAATAAGATAAGTGAGCACCAGACATGTTCTTTAAAATCTGCAGCTTCAAATCTCTACATCATATCCTGTGCATCAAATATGTGCAGGATACTGTACTTGTGAATAGACAGAATGATGATTCCTGCTATTATTCAAGCCAATACGTATAGGTGCACTAGAAGTGGCTTCATCTAATTCGCACTAATTATTAGAAGGACACTATGGGGGCGCAAAAACAAATATGTACCAATATGTAGACACATAAGCATTTTTTAGCCTCCTCTAACAAATAATATAATAGTGGTCCTACTGCGTACGTTTCGCCTGTGCTTTGTCAGGCCCCCTGACGAAGCACAGGCAAAACGTACGTTGGGGTAGGAGCTGGCGGTAGGATACATGCATGGCAGGTTTAATCTAGTGGCTTTTCCTTTCTCTTTTCCACTACGTTGTTTGTTTTGCTACTTATTATCCTGATATTGGTTCTCTGGGTGTATTCCAATTATGGACTAAAACCTTTGAATGCCTTATTGCTGTTCATATCCAGTACCATATCTCTGTTATGATTTATCTGTAGCTCTGAATCCTGTATTCCATGTACTAGTATCCATACTGTTAGCTCCCCATCTTCTATGATTGAGACCTTAGTGCCTTTTATTATTTCTCCATTTTAAATGTATGTTTATGTTTTTGCATATATGTCAATAAAATGTATTTATTTTTACACAGTCTGGTTCTATTTGATGGTATTGTGTATTCAAGCACGATAACGACTCCAAACACAACTCCAAGAAGACCACTGTCCTGCTAAAGAAGCTGAGGGTAAAGGGGATAGACTGGCCAAGCATGTCTTCAGATCTAAAGCCTATTGAGCATCTGTGCTTGACATGGGGGATATCTGGTCAGTTGAAAATGGTCTTTGGCTTAAAGGAGTACTCCAGCAAAAAAACATCTTATCCCCTATCCTTCAAGATAAGATAAGATATCTGATTGCGGGGGTTCCACCGCAACCAGGTAATCCATGCATGGAGCAAACTGCGCTCTGTGCCGGATGACTGGAGACTAAAGCCACCACGCCCCCTCCATTCATGTCTATGGGAGGAGGCGTGACGGCTGGGTACTAGTGGAATGGAGGGGGCGTGACGTTACGATCACGGAAGCTCCAAGCTTACGTGTTCCGGAGCCCACCGCTGCCCGGAGACCGTGGGGGTCCCATGGATAGGTGATAAGATGTTTTTTACTGGAGTACCCCTTTAAGCCAGAGATCACCAACCTTTTATACCTCGTGAGCCATATTCAACTATAAAAGACGGTCAGTATGTACTGTCAAATATTAACACTGTTAAAGTGTACATGTCGTCAACAAAAAATGTTTATATAATATAGATAATACCATTACCATCCTTTACATTTTTCTATATGTAAGGCTGGTTCTTGTGCAATGATATGTAGTTTTCATTGGTACCATTTTGATCATTTTTTATTATTTTTTTTCTGGTATATGAAGTGACTAAAAATAATTATGGAGTTTGGTATTTAACATTTATGCAATTCACCGCCATAAAAACTGTAAATTAATAGCTTGGACAATTCCGCATGCAGTAATATCACTGGTGTTTTACCATTTTACATGTTTTTATTTATAAAATAGGAAGGCGATAAAAAATTAGCTTGAATAAACATGATATATACAGTCATGGCCATAAATGTAGGCACCCCTATAATGTTTCAATTGCAGTGACAAATGTTTTGCTATACACATGTTTATTCCCTTTGTGTGTATTGCAACTAAACAAAAAAAGGGAGGGAAAAAAAAAGCATAAGTGGACAAAAATGGGCTGGACAATATTATTGGCACCCTTTCAAAATTGTGGATAAATAAGATTGTTTCAAGCATGTGATGCTCCTTTAAACTCACCTGGGGCAAGTAACAGGTGTGGACAATATAAAAATCACACCTGAAAGCAGATAAAAAGGAGAGACGTTCACTTAGTTTTTGCATTGTGTGTCTGTGTGTGCCACACTAACCATGGACAACAGAAAGAAGAGAAGAGAACTGTCTGAGGACTTGGGAACCACAATTGTGGAAAAATATCAACAATCTCCAGAGATCTAGATTTTTTTCTCCACAGTGCACAACATTATCAAGAAGTTTGCAACCCATGGCACTGTAGCTAATCTCCCTGGGCGTGGACATAAAAAAAAAATTGTTGAAAGGTGTCAACGCAGGATAGTCCGGATGGTGGAGAAGCAGCCCCAAACAAGTTCCAAAGATATTCAAGCTGTCCTGCAGGCTCAGGAAGCATCAGGGTCAGTGCTAACTATCCGTCAACATTTAAATGAAATGAAACGCTATGGCAGGAGACCCAGGAGGACCCCACTGCTGACACAAAGACATAAAAAAGCAAGAATACATTTTGCCAAAATGAACTTGATCCTTCTGGAAAAATGTCTTGTTGAGAGATGAGACCAAGATAGAGATTTTTGGTAAAGCACATCATTCTACTGTTTCCCGAAAACGGAATGAGGCCTACAAAGAAAAGAACACAGTACCTACAGTGAAATATGGTGGAGGTTGAATGATGTTTTGGGGTTGTTTTGCTGCCTCTGGCACTAGGTGCCTTGAATGTATGCAAGGCTTCATGAAATCTGAGGATTACAAACGGATGTTGGGTCGCACTGTACAGCCCAGTGTCAGAAAGCTGGGTTTGCGTCCAAAATCCTGGGTCTTCCAGCAGGACAGCGTCCTTAAACATAAGTAAAAAAGAACCCAGAAATGGATGGCAACAATGCGCTGCAGATTTCTGAAGTGGCCAGCAATGAGTCCAGATCTAAATCCCATGAACACCTGTGGAGAGATCGTAAAATTGCTCTTGGGAACAGGCGCCCTTCCAATAAGAGAGACCTGGAGCAGTTTGCAAAGGAGGAGTGGTCCAACATTCCGGCTTAGAGGTGTAAGAAGGGTTATAGGAAGCAACTGATTTCAGTAATTTTTTCCAAAGGGTGTGCAACCAAATATTAACTTAAGGGGGCCAATAATTTTGTCCAGACCATTTTTGGAGTTTGGTGTGACATTATGTCGCAATCGCGGATGTCCGCCATTACCGGCGGGTCCCTGGCTGCAGATAGCAGCTGGGACCTGCCGCGCATGACGCGGAACACTGCTCCAGTGCTCGTGATCATGGTGGCACGTAAATGTACGTCATGGTGCGTTAAGTACCACGGCACCATGACGTACATTTACGTCCATTGTCGTTAAGGGGATAAAGACCAAGCCCATTTTAACCTTAAGGACCAGTCCAATTTTATTTTAGAGTTTTCGTTTTTTCCTCCTCGCCTTCTAAAATCCATAATTCTTTTATATTTCCATCTACAGACCCATATAAGGGCTTGGTTTTTGCGTGACCAATTGTACTTTGTAATGAAACTAGGGATCGACTGATTATGGGTTTGGCCGATATTATCGGCCGATAATCACGACTTTGGGCATTATCGGTATCGGTATTACCTTGCCGATAATCCGATAATGCCCCGCCCTTGCACTGCTCCCACCGACCCCCGTCGCACCCCCCACCGCACCGTCCTGGTGCCATTGCCTCCCCCAGCTCCGGTTTTATAATTACCACTACTACTTCCTGCGTTACGCTGTGCGCAATGACGAGTGACGCAACGTCACCATCAGTGCACACAATGACAGCTCTGGGGGACGACACCGGAGCCAGATGTAGAGTGGACCCCGGGCCCTGGGAACAGGTAATTATAAAACCGGGATGGGGGAGGCAATGGGGCCAGGGCGGTGCGGTGGAGGGGTGCGACGCGGTGTTGCGGAGGGATAAATAGCCGATAACTTATACCGGAATATCGGTATAAGTTATCGGCTATCGGCCCTAACCTCCACAGATTATCAGTATTGGCCCTTAAAAAACGATATCAGTCGATCCCTAAATGAAACCATAATGTACCATAATTTACCATAAAATGTACGGCAAACCCAAAAAACTATTTTTATGGAGGGAATTTAAATGAAAACCACAATTTTGCACATTTTGGAGGGTTTCATTTTCACACTGTACAACTTACGGTAATTACATGTGCTCCTTGTTCTGTATGTCAATACAATTAAAATGATACCCATGGCTAGATACTTTTATATTTTTGTACCGTTTAAAAAAATCTAAAACTTTTTGTACAAAATCAGTAATCTAAAATCGAATTATTTTGACCACCTATAACTTTTTCATTTTTCCGTATATCGGGAGGTATTAGTGCTAATTTTTGCGCTGTCATCTGTACTTTTTATCAATACAACATTTGCATATATAAAACTTTTAGTTCATGTTGTATAAAAAAATTTTGGAATCCAATGGGACAAAAATGCAGCATTTTTGGACTTTTTTTTATCTTTTACATTTACGCCGTTCACCGTACGGGATCATTAACATTATATTTTGATAGCTCAGACATTTATGCACGCGGCGATACCAAATATGTTTATAAAAAAAAAAAATTACGCTTTTTGGGGGTAAAATGGGAAAAACTGCCAATTTTCTTTTTATTGGGGAAGGGGATTTTACACTTTTTATGTCCAGAAAAGGGGACTATCTATAGCAATCATTTGATTGCTAATACTGTTCAGTGCTATGCATAGGACATTTCACTGATCAGTATTATCGGCTATCTTCTGCTCTGGTCTGCTTGACCTCAGAGCAGAGCAGAGCAGAAGGCAGCGCTGCGGGAGATCCGATCATCCATTTTAACTTGCGCATTGCCGCAGATGCCGTGATCTGTACTGATCACAGCATCTGAGGGGTTAATGGCGGACATCCGCACGATCGCGGATGTCGCCCATCACTGGCAGGTCCCAGGCTGCTGATAGCAGCTGCCATCATACACAGGATGTAAATGTATGTCCTGGTGCGCGAAGTACCGCCAAACCAGGACGTACATTTACGTCCATGGTCATTATGGGGTTAAACCAACTGGTGCCAGAAAGTTAAACAGTTTTGTTAATTCCTTCTATTTAAAAATTTTAATCCTTCCAGTAAATTTTTTCCTTCTTCTTTTCTGCCTGACCACTGTGCTCTCTGCTGACATATCTGTCCATTTTAGGAACTGTCCAGAGCAGGATAGATTTGCTATGGGGATTTGCTCCTACTCTGGACAGTTCCTGACATGGACAGAGGCGTCAACAGAGAACACTGTGGTCAGACAGAAAAGAAATTAAAAAAGAAAAGAACTTCCTGTAGAGCATACAGCAGCTGATAAGTACTGGAAGGATTAAGATTTTTAAATAGATGTAATTTACAAATCTGTTTAACATTTTGGCACCAGTTGATTTCAACATTTTTTCCCCCCTACGGAATACCCCTTTAACCTTTTATACACTGCGTATAAATATATATCATGTGACAGATGTACTTTAAAGGGGTATTCCGCCCCTAGACATCTTATCCCCTATCCAAAGGATAGGGGATAAGATGTCAGATCACCGCGGTCCTGCTGCTGGGGACCCCCGGGATCACCGCTGCGGCACTGCGCTATCATTACTGCACAGAGCGAGTTCGCTCTGCGCGTAATGACGGGCAATACAGGGGCAGGAGCATCGTTATGTCACGGCTCCGCCCCTCGTGATGTCACGGCCCGCCCCCTCAATACAAGTCTTTGGGAGGAGGCATGGCGGTTGTAACGCCCCCTGCCATAGACTTGCATTAAGGGGGGGGTGGCCGTGATGTCACGTGGGGCAGAGCCATGACGTCACGCTGCTCTGTCCACTGTATCGTCCATCATTACACACAGAGCGAACTCGCTCTGTGCAGTAATGATAGCGCAGTGCCGCAGCGGCGATCCCGGGGGTCCCCAGCAGCGGGATCGCGGCGATCTGACATCTTATCCCCTATCCTTTGGATAGGGTAAAATATGTCTAGGGGCGGAGTACCCCTTTAAGGGAATTATCAGCTTATGTGTGAACATGCCATGCACCTCAACACATGACCAGCACAGACTTCATTTGGAAGCAAATAATAAAGAACCCCACACAGAGAGAGATAACACCAACTTAGCAATCTCGAAGGATTGTTGTAAAAAAATTGCTTATACAACGAATAAGTGTTAAACACAGAAACACAAATATCTTTTCAGTTGTCCAGAGTATGAAAACCATTGAAACAACTAGAACAGAAAAGCAATGAAAGGCTCTGTTCACACTGTTGTGGCCTTTATATTAAAAATAACTAGGTTCCGCGCTAGTTTGATGGGACACAAACCTACAAAGTACAATACTGAAGCAGACAATTTAGATGAAAATACAAAGCCTTTATTGATACATGGCATAGATACAATGCATTAAAAACAGAGATGAGGGCAACTGAAACCCCTGGAAGAAGGACTTAGCTCCGAAACGGACGTAGGGGTGGACGTCTCCCTGTCACTCTGGGTTATTATGTGGGTATCCTGTGTTGTGCTCGAAGTTTAAAATGCCACTGTACTTGTATTTTTGCACATGCACTTTTATTATGTGGTGGCACTTAGTTTGCAGTACCTTACCTGTTACTCTATGTATGCCCCCTTATGCCCTTTATACCATATTTTTTAGTGTTGTAATACATATTATTGATTAGGAGTCATATAGCCTCTGGGGACATCCATGATTTCAGTTGCCCTCATCTGTTTTTAATGCATTTATATGTATCTATGCCATGTTTCAAAAAAAGGCTTTGTATTTTCATCTAAATTGTTGTCTGCTGCAGTATTGCACTTTGTAAGTTTGTGTATGTATAGCTGCGGTTAGTGGATTTACATCTAATAGTCCTATATTTAATTAGGCTTACATTGGGTCTCTTGATTTTACCCTGCCCTTAGATACTATTATTGGTGTATTCCCGTGTTTTTGGTTCTGTGTGGTTTGGCGGGAGCATAGAATGCACTTATATTCTTTCCGTCTAATCTGGTGAGTTTTCAAATGCTTAGTGCAGGCAGTGTGAGCAGAGCCTAAGGCATTATTTTATTTAAAAATGAAATACATTTTTTTTTAAATGTTCTTACGTTTGTACTGCAAGCTCGGTGTCAAATGTAAGGGTGATTCCTGTGTTCACCAGAAACACATACAGCTTCATGATGACTGCTCTATGATCCTCTGCTCCCTTCTTTACACCTTGTTGTGCTCATTTAGAAACTGTGGAGAAAATAAAACAGTAAACATTAAAAGCTGCCAATCCTGGGAGTTGTAGTTTTACAATGGCTGAAAAGGCACATGTTGCAGATTACTGGTGTAATGGAAGGTTCTCCCCGAGTTTGTGTGAGTCTATTCTGGGTCCACTGGAGATTCAGAAACATACTGATAGAAGTATCTGGCAATCCATGCATGGTCCTAGTGTGCTTGACACCAACCAGGGACCGACATGAGAAATTACCATACGGGATAATTAACAATATATTTTGGTAGTTCAAACATTTACGCACGCGGCGATACCAAATATGTTTATTAATAATTGTTTAACACTTTTTTGAGGGTAAAATGGGGAAACGGATGATTTACATTTTTATTGGGGAGGGGGATTTTTCACATTTTATTTTTCCATTTTACACTTTAATAGTCCCCATAGGGGACTATTTACAGCAATCATTTGATTACTAATACTGTTCAGTGCTATCCATAGGGCATAGCACTGATCATAGGGCATAGCACTGATCAGTATTATCAGTGATCTTCTGCTCTGGTCTGCTCGATCTCAGATCAAAGCAGAAGACCCCAGGAGACGGCCGGAGGCAGGTGAGGGGACCTCTGGCCGCCATGTTGGATGCTCGGATCCCCATGGCAGCGCTGAGGGTGATCCGATCACCCAATTAAAGTACAGCACTGCCACAGATGCTGCGATCTGTATTGATCACGGCATCTGAGGGGTTAATGGCGGACAACCGCGCGATCGCGGATGTCCGCTATTACCGGCGGCTGATAGCAGCTGGAACCTGCCGCGCCTAATGAGAGCACCGTTCTGGTGCTCATGGTCATGGTGGAGGGTAAATGTACCTTATGGTGCATTAAATACCACCGCACCATGAGGTACATTTATGTCAATTGTCATTAAGGGGTTAAAGAGTGAGGCTATGTTCACATGGTGGAATGTCCGCACAGAAAATTTTTGTGTGAACATTCTACCAACAGTGGAGCGCCAGCAGAGCATGCCTGCACTAAGACCACTTGGAAATGCACCGTCTTATAGATGTTAATACATTTCCGTGCGGAGTCAACAGAAAGAATAGACATAATTCTTTCTGCGGATGCCAGAATCTGAATTTCCGCACCAGATGTTTCTGCCATGTGAACAGTGCAGCAGAATCCCAATGAAATCAACGCTGCGGAATGTCTGTGCGGAATGACGCTGCGGAATTCTGCACGGACATCCAGCTGTGTAAACTTATCCTAAGACCACTCAGTGGATTCATGAACTGATTGATACTTTAATACTTTTTAAAATGTTCTAGACCTTTTCAATTTTTTTTTGTTCAACTAGGTGTTTTATATTGTGCGTGCCAGAATAACAGGAAGACATGCCATCAGACTGCCTCGGAAATTCATCAGCATCCTGCAGAGTGGGTCAGTCAATGGAGTTGACAGAAAAAGCCCCTTCCCTATATTTAAAAGGGCACAAAACTTTTGATATGCTGTAAAGCAAGAGTCTTCAAACTACGGCCCGCAGGCCACATGTAGCCGAACGAGGACATTTATCCGGCCCACCGCTGCCTAAGGACATCCCTTTGTCCCGAAAGATGTTTTCAGGACACAGGGATACGCTCTTGGCAGCCCTGCGTTTACTTTAAAAATGCAAGGACCGCAGGGAGGTATCGCACGCAGGGACGTCACTAACGTCCCGTGCGTGCATCCATAGCAATGGAGCGTGGAGGATTGGAGCAGCGAGCAGGATGTGCGCTGGCCAGCTTGGTAAGTGTTACCAGCGAGACGTCAGTTTCGGTGCTCCAACCACTGCTCTCCGGTCCCGGGACCTACTGCTATGGCCGGACCGGAGGAGTGGTGGTCGGAGCACTGAAGTAGGGCAGTACACAGGCATACAGCCTCCAGCGATACACTGTATGGCTGGAGGCTGTATGTCTGTGGGAGAACTATACTGCACCTAATGTGGGGAATTATACTGCACCTAATGTGGGGAAACTATACTGCACCTAATGTGGGGGGAACTATACTGTCAGCCTAATGTGGGGGGAACTATACTGCCAACTAAATGTGGGGGAACTACAACCTAATGTGGGGGAACTATACTGCCAACCTAATGTGGGGGGAACTATACTGCCAACCTAATGTGGGGGAACTATACTGCCAACCCTAATGTGGGGGAGCTACATCCTAATGTGGGGGGGGGGATCTATACTGTCAACCTAATGTGTGGGAACTATACTGCCAACCCTAATGTGTGGGAGCTACAAACTAATGTGGAGGTGATCTATACTGTCAACCTAATGTGGGGCTAACAATGCTGCCTACCTAATGTGGGTGGAAATGTGATGCGTACTTAAAGGGGTAGTCAACTAATAAGATATATAAGTGTGCATAGGAATTTGTTCATAGTTTGTTTGTTTTTTTTATCTATAGTCCGGCCCTCCAACGGTCTGAGGGACCGTGAACTGGCCCCCTGTTTAAAAAGTTTGAGGACCCCTGCTGTAAAGCATGCAAAACCAGCCTCCCTGCCTCCTTGGATACATAGCAGCCTGGCTGTGTCCACTTGTCATCACCTACGTCATGGACCAACTTCATGATTGACAGGTCTGCAGATATAAACCTGCTGTGATCGGCTCCTTCACTGTCTGTGCTTACTTCACAGTCTCCTGTGTGAGCAGAAGGGGGGAGGGGCAGGAGTACACTGCTGCCTGGGAGCAGATGATGAAAGAAGCTGGTGACTGAAGATGGGGACTGAATGGAGGATTTTTTGTTCAAAAATTAAGTGTTCTGCATGTGTATATATATATATATATATATATATATATATATATATATGTTTGTAAATCTGTGTTGTCTGTAATGTGCATGTGTAAATGAAGTCAATGAATATGTGTGTGTGTCTAATACAGGAGTACTACAATCATATGCCTCCAGCTGTTGCAAAACTACAACTCCCAGCATGCCTTCACAGCCAAATGATGTGTGGGCACGCTGGGAGTTGTAGTTTTGCAATAGTAGGAGGAACACAGCATGCAGCAACACTGCTGTAAATCTGAGTTTTACCAATCATATGCCTCCAGCTGTTGTAAAACTACAACTCAAAGGATGTGTGGGCATGCTGGGAGCTGTAGTTTTGCAAAAGCTTTAGGCACACAGTGTGTGTATTGCATAAAACCAGAAAGGAAAGGGTTACAGATGCTCACTACAGAGACCAGTGACTGAGGAGAGTGAGGGAGGGGGAATGGTTATCACCTGAGGAGAAGAAAGGGACCCGCCCCCCTGCTTCTGGTTGACAACATTAAGGTAATTCAGAAATAAAGCTAATTCTGAGAGAAATATAGGTCATGGACACAAAGTTTTTTTTTGGGTGATCTGACAGGTAGGTACGCTTTAACTGTTTAGATGTCCCAGTGACTATTGACAGTGGCATTGAAGGTGTTAGACAATCCGAATACTGCACTGATGTTCTGATTCCAGACCCCACCTTGTCGTACCGGAAGTTCCACCTCCGCATTAGTTGGTGATATGCTTGAAGGAAGGTGGCGCTCTGGCACAGTTTATCAGCTAAGCCATCCCACTTCTGGAACCACCTACTCTGTTATGGCTTATTTGGAGAGACCCTTTAACTACCTAACATTAGACCCTTAACCCCTTAAGGACTCAGCCCATTTGGACCTTAAGGACGCAGACAATTTTATTTTTACATTTTCGTCTTTTCCTCCTCGCCTTCAAAAAATCATAACTCTCTTATATTTTCATCCACAGACTAGTATGAGGGCTTATTTTTTGCGCGACCAGTTGCCATCACTCACTTTACCATTAAATGTATGGCGAAACCCCAAAAAATACTATTTGTGTGGGGAAATTAAAAAGAAAACCGCAATTTTGCTAATTTTGGAAGGTTTTGTTTTCACACTGTACAATTTACAGTAAAAATGACATGTGTTCATTATTCTTTGGGTCAATACGATTAAAATGATACCCATGATAACATAATTTTCTATTACTGTTGTGCTTAATTTTTTTTTTACGTTTATGCCGTTCACCGTACGGTATCATTACATTTTATTTTAATAGTTCAGATATTTACGCACGCGGCGATACCAAATATGTATATAAAATATTTTTTAACACTTTTTGGGGGTGAAATAGGGAAAATGGGACAATTTACGTTTTTATTGGGGGAGGGGGTTTTTCAAATTTTTTTTACTAAATTTTTCTACTTTAATTCTTACACTTTAGATGTCCCCATAGGGGACTATTTATAGCAATCATTTGATTGCTAATGCTGTTCAGTGCTATGTATAGGACATAGCACTGATCAGGGTTATCGGTCATCTTCTGTTCTGGTCTGCGGGAAGGCAGATCAGAGCAGAAGATGCCGGGAAGGCAGTGGAGGCAGGTGAGGGGACCTCCGGCTGCCGTGCTGGATGATCGGATCGCCGCGGCAGCGTTGCAGGCGATCCAATCATCCATTTTAATGACCGCGATGCTGCAAATGCCGTGATCTGTATTGATCACGGCATCTGAGGGGTTAATGGCGGACATCCGTGGGATCGCGGATCTCCGCCATTACGGACGGGTCCCTGGCTGTGATCAGCAGCCGGGACCTGCCGCGCATGATCCGGGTATCGCTCCGACGATCGCGGTTATGCTTAGGACGTAAATGTACGTCCTGGTGCGTTACGTACCAGCTCACCAGGACGTACATTTACGTACTACGTCTTTAAGGGGTTAATATACAGTAAATGGCACCTGAGACATTAAATCTCTCTTGGATAGGAAATCTTGGGATTTATTCCTTGCTTAGTTTAACCCAGTGACAACAAACTCTCTCTGATGTCTACGAAAATAACATTGGGCCGGATGGATCCAAAACTGCCTTTATTCACTGTAATTGTAAGTTTGAAAAAAAAATTGGGACAAGCACAACCCGTCCTTTGCCAACTGTATTATATGATGGAAAGGACAGCTCAAATAGGCGTTATTGAATTGGGTTGCAGATCACACATTACCACCAAATAAGTATCGCAACTTTTCTATAATGGTGCTGTTAAAAAAAAAAAATAAACACAAAAAGCGATCAGGCACAGAGGCTCTGCTGGTCTACGTGGGCACAATGCCAGTTTGCCAGTGGGGCACTTGATCACTGTGGGCACAGACTAACTGCAGTAGTCATGTACCGATTTAGCAAGTTATTGCTGACAGCCTGCAAACAAAGGCTGGCAAGGGAAGTCTTACTTGGACCAGCAGAGGAGTAAACATTTGAGGCTTTCCTTTTTTTCAATGGCTGGACAGCCCCTTTAACCCCTTAAGGACCATTTTTCTAATTTTGAAGCTCTCTGCTTGTAAGGAAAATAGACATTCCAAATAAATGTTATATAGATTCACATATACAATATGTCTACTTTATGTTTGCATCATAAAATTGACGTGTTTTTACTTTTGGAAGACATCAGAGGGCTTCAAAGTTCAGCAGCAATTTTCTAATTTTACACAAAATTTTCAAAATCAGAATTTTTCAGGGACCAGTTCAATTTTAAACAACAACAAAGACATAGGCCCTCATTTACTATTCTAAACCCGACTTCTTTTGTCGGGTTTTTTTGGCGCATCTTTGTCTGCGCAGACATCGTGCGCCAGTCTGCGACACGATGCAACATTTTTTCCCGACGGACCCGATGTGGATTCTCCCAAACCCGAAAAAGGGGCGTAACCCGACATTTCTGAGTTTTCCCACGTATTTATAAAGGTTTCCAACCCGAATTTGTTGAATTGTTGTGGATTTTTTCCCAACAACTCAGAGGAGTTGGAAACCAAAACCTACAAAACCCAGTGCGACAAAAAGGATGCGACATAATAATAAATACCAGGGGAAAAAATCAGTGGGGTAAGAAAGCAACATAGACTTAAATGGCTGGAGGTGCTCAACCCCAAATGCAGTTGTGCATATATTGAGGGTTAGCCAATGCCGGTGTTTACATCTACCACAGTAGTGCACCTAAATTCTTGTATTATTCTAATTGTTACACATCCAAACCGTCTATCTGGTGTAGGATTCTATTGTGGCACTTGTAGTCCACTGCAGGCATCCTCCATTGTATGCATTTTTATGCTGGGGATCACAATTAGCAACAGACCACAAGGGCAGGATCTGCTCCCCCAGTATATATATATATATATATATATATATATATATATATATATATATGCACAACTGCATTTGGGGTTGAGCACCTCCAGCCATTTGAGACCACGTCTTTGTTGTTGTTTAAATTTTATACTTGGAGGTGTGCAAACTCCATATGTAATGCGCCTTGAACATCTTCCAGGCAGCATTACGGAGAACCTGTGAGCACCTGGGAGGAAGCTGTGAGTCAGCCTAATGCTGCTGTAATTGCCCACTGGCCCCTGGTTTTGCTTACCACGCACATATAGGTTTAGCGTTCAGTCCCGTGCCACTTGAGAAACCTTGGCGTTGGTGTGCGGGCTCTGCTATGTCCTTCATCTAAGGATATACTGGCGAATGTCTCAATTTTAACATCAGTGTTGAGGGATAGCCAATGTCATTGTATACATCTACCACAGTAGTGCATCTAAATTCTTGTACTAGTTCAGTTTTGAAGTGGATTTAAAGGGCCTTAATATTAGAAATAATACATTATAGAAACTGCACCCCTCAAAAGTATTCAAAATGGCACTAAGAAAGTTTATTAACCCTTTAGGTATTTCACAGGAATAACAGCAAAGTGAAGGAGAAAATTCAAAATCTTCATTTTTTTACACTCGCATGTTCTTGTAGACCCAGTTTTTGATTTTTTGCAAGGAGTAATGGGAGAAAAAGCCCCCCAAACCCAATTTCTCTTGAGTAAGGAAATACCTCATATGTGTATGTGAATTGTTCGGCGAGCGCAGTAGAGGGCTCAGAAGGGAAGGAGCGACAATGGGATTTTGAAGAGTGAATTTTACTGAAACGGTTTTTGGGGGGCATGTCTCATTTAGGAAGTCCCTATTGTGCCAGAACAGCAAAAAAATTATAATAATAATAAAAATTAAAAATAAAAGGCATACTAATTTGGAAACCACACCCCTCAAGGCACGCCACAAGGAGTCCAGTGAGCCTTAACACCCCACAGCTGTTTGACGACTTTTCTTTAAAGGGGTTCTCCGGTGCTTAGACATCTTATCCCCTATCCAAAGGATAGGGGATAAGATGCCTGATCGCGGGAGTCCCGCCTCACGTTACGCCTCCGCCCCCGCGTGATGTCACGCCCCGCCCCTGAATGCAAGCCTACGGGAGGGGGTGTGACAGCTATCACGCCCCCTCCCGTAGGCTTGTATTGAGGGGCGGAGCGTGACTTCACACGGGGGCACAGGCGTGACGTCACACGCAGTCGGCCCTGTGGTTGCCGATAATCAGACCCGGATCGAACACGGGGAATGATTACAAACGGAGTGCCTGTGCACGATCACGGGGGTCCCCAGCGGCGGGACTCCCGCGATCAGGCATCTTATCCCCTATCCTTTGGATAGGGACAAGATGTCTAAGCACCTTTAAAGCCCCTTTAAAGTCTGATGTGTAAATTAAAATTAATTTTTTTCACTAAAGTGCAGTTTTTTCCCCCAAAATCTTACATTTTTACAAAGGGTAACCCCATACCACGTTAGGATGTAAAATGCTCTGCGGGCGAACTACAATGCTCAGAAGAGAAGGAGTCACATTTGGCTTTTCGAAAGCAAATTTTGCTGAAATTGTTTTTGGGGAGCATGTCCCATTTAGGAAACCCCTATGGTGCCAGAACAGCAAAAAAATAAAAATTTAATTAAATAAAAAAAACACATGGCACACTATTTGGGAAACTACACCCCTCAAGGAACATAACAAGGGGTACAGTGACCCCACAGGTGTTTGACGATTTTTTGTTAAATTTGGATGTGTAAACAAATGTTGTTGTTTTTTCACTAAAATGCTGGTTTTTCCCCAAATTTTACATTTTTACAAATGGTAATAGGAGAAAACCCCAGTATGGAAATACCCCATGTGTGGACTTCAAGTGCTCTGCTGGCGCACTACAATGCTCAGAAGAGGAGGAGCGCCATTGAGCTTTTGGAAAGATAATTTGTTTGGAATGGAAGTAGGGGGCCTTGTGCGTTTACAAAGCCCCCCGTGGTGCCAGAACAATGGACACAGAATTTAGTAAGGGGTGCAGTGAGCATTTACACCCCACATTTTTCATTTGCATGGACCACTGTTCCAAAAAATCTGTCAGACACCTGTGGGGCGTAAATGCTCCCTGTCCCCCTTATTACATTCCGTGAGGGGTGTAGTCTCCAAAATGGGGTCACATGTTGGGGGTCCATTGTTCTGGCACTATGGGGACTTTGTAAACTCACGTGTTCTTCAATTCCGGACAAATTTTCTCTCCTAAAGCCCAATGGTGCTCCTTCTCTTCTGAGCATTGTAGTTCACCCGCAGAGCACTTTACATTCACATATGGGGTATGTTCTTATTCAGAAGAAAGGGGTTACAAATTTTGGAGGGCTTTTTCCTACTTTCGCTTGTGAAATGAAAATTTTCACATCCAACTTTAACGAAAATTCGGCAAACACATGTGGGGTGTTAAGGCTCACTATACCCCTTGTTACGTTCCGTGAGGGTGTAGTTTCCAAAATGGGGTCACACGTGGGTATTTATTTTTTTTACGTTTATTTCAGAACCACTGTAAATTCAGCCACCCCTGTTACATTCTGTGAGGGGTGTGGTTTCCAAAATGGGGTCACAGTTGGGTATTTATATTTCTGCGTTTATGTCAGAACCGCTGTAAAATCAGCCACCCCGTTGCAAATCACCAATTTAGACCTCGAATGTACATAGTGTGCTCGCAGAGCATTTTATGCCCACATATGAGGTATTTCCGTACTCAGGAGAAATTGTGTTACAAATTTTGGGGGTCTTTTTTTCCTTTACCTCTTGTGAAAATAAAAAGTATGGGGCAACACCAGCATGTTAGTGCATTTTTATTTTTTTACTCTAACAGGCTGGTGTAGACCCCAACTTTTGCTTTTCAGAAGGGGTAAAAGGAGAAAAAGCCCCCAAAAGGGGGTGTATATGTAGTGTATTATTATGTGTTAGTCTAGTGTTTTTAGGGTACATTCGCATTGGCGGGGGTTTATGGTGAGTTTCCCGCTAGGAGTTTGCGCTGAGGAGGGAAATTTGCTGCAGCTCAAACTTGAAGCAGGAAACCCACTGTAAACCTGCCCGTGTGAATGTACCCTGTAGAGATATCACAATTTATCATCACTGGCTTTGTAATAAAAACATTTCTCAAAACCCAACGTAGTGGTATGTATAGATTTCTTGGGCCAGTCACTTACCCTTTTACGGTTTGTCATTCTGGAGTGAAGTCAGATGGGGATGCATAATCATGATACACTGTGGTGGCCTTATAGGGGTTGAAGGTGTGAATACCTTACATTTGCGCAGTATGTGCTCTCATCGCTTCCTTCTGTACTGCAAAGATGTAAGTTATTCATGTCTCCCATGCCAGATAAGCCCACCTATACCTCCAGCACACCATAATGATGAACACCTATTTGATGGATTCAGGAATCTGTCAGATCGGAATAAAACAGCACATAACTTCAGAACAGGGGAAAGGAAGGGCAGGAGGGGGGGTGGGGAATGGACAAACCGTAAAAAGGTATGTGATTAGCCACACCCCCCCCCCCCCAAGGAATCTGTACATACCACTACATTGTGTTTTTAGAAATGATCACAGGTCCTCTTCAACTGGAATGCAGGAAGTTTGACAATACCAAGTCCTTGCCCAATCTCTTATATTAAAATCAAAGGCTCCAAATCAGTAGGTTTAATTTTTCAGAGGCCTTTTTATAAATTAAAGGGGTACTCCACTACCCAAGCATTCGGAGCATTTTGTTCTGAACACTGGGTCCGGGGGTCGTGACGTCACGGCCACGCCACTTGTGACGTCACGCCATGCCTGCTAAATGCAAGTCTATGAGAGGGGGTGTCCCATAGACTTGCATTGAGGGGGGTGTGGCTGTTACATCATTTTGGTCAGGATTTTCAGACAACATAAAAACATAGAATGTGTCGGCAGATAAGAACCATTTGGCACATCTAGTCTGCCCAATATTTCTGAATACTATAAATAGTCCTTGTCCCTAACTTATATCCCCTGCATGCTTAAACTCCTTCAATGTATTTGCAGCAACCACTTCTGCAGGAAGGCTATTCCATGCATCCACTACTCTCTCAGTAATGAAATACTTTCTCATAACCACAAAAGGGTTGAAAATACAAAAAGTATGCAAAAGTATTTCAATAACATTTTTTCTCTGTGTCAGTACCAAACCTGGTTTTAGTAAAAATATTGAAACTGTATGTGAACACTGCCTAAGTCTGTACAGCAAACAGCTGGGGAGTGAACACAAGGATACCGTACGACTACAGAGCACAAGGGGTTTGGACAAGAGTGTCAAAATGTAAAAAAAATCCACTTTAATTCCCCAGTATATTTTAACTTCATGCAATAGAGTAATTTGCACACTCCCAGTCTGAGTTCTGAGCCCCTCACAATCTATATATATAGCTGGAAGAAGCATGTGGCTGTGCGCTTCAATCCCTAGCTGGCCACTCAATCCAACTCATTGCAGGAGACAGGCTCCACAGACCCACAATGGAGTCCTCCTGCAATGAATCGGATGAAATGGCCAACCACAGAGTGAGGTGCACAGCCACATACTTCTCCCAGCTGTATATAGAGCTCCTTGGGGGTCTCAGAAATGATAACCGGAGTGATTAAATCTTTTAACATGTCTGTGCAAAACATCACTTTTTTTTTGGAGTGACAGTAAAGCCACCCACTTCTCCAGCAAATAACTCACGATGGAAGCAACTTACCTGATCGACATGTTAAAAGTTGTTTTTAATGACAGTAACACTCTAATAGAGTTTTTTGGGACTTTTTTATTGATGGTCTATCTTCGGGATAGGCCATCAATATCTAGCCATTGGGGCTCCGATACACAGCACCCCATCGATACACTGTTTGCCAGAGAAATGGTGCCTGCAAACACTGTGAACTAAGTCAGTAGACAGCTCTGTACATTGTATAGTGGGATTACTGCAGTTCTCATCAAATTCTATGGGAGCTAAGCTGCAGTAACCCAGCACAGCCATTACACAATGAGTGGAGCTGTGTTTCTGGCATTATTCACTGTGTATGCAGTCACCTTAAAAAGGGTATTCTGGTGGAAAACAAAAAGGTTTTCAAATAAACTGGTGACAGAAAGTTAAACAGATTTGTAAATTACATTATTTAAAAACCTTAATACTTCCAGTACTTATCAGCTGCTGAATACTACAGAGAAAGTTGTAAAGTTCTTTCCAGTCTTACCACAGTGCTCTCTGCTCACACCTCTGTCAGTGTCAGAGCAGGAGAGGTTTTCTATGGGGACTTGCTCCTACTCTGGACAGTTCCTGACACAACTTTCTCTAGTATACAGCAGCTGATAAGTACTGAAATGATTAAGATGTTTAAATAGAAGTACAGTGGTCCCTCAAGTTACAATATTAATTGGTTCCAGGAGAACCATTGTATGTTGAAACCATTGTATGTTGAGACCATAACTCTATGGAAACCTGGTAATTGGTTCTGAAGCCACCAAAATGTCATCCAAAAATAGGAAAAAGTGAGGATTAAAGAAAACTTAGTAGATAACTAATACAGATAAAGCAAGTCCTTACATATAAAAGTAAGGAAGATCTGCTGGGATCTGTAAAAGGATAGGAGCTTCTTCAGGGTCCTCTACAGAACACGCAATGTCCAAAAAAAGTTAAATGGAGCCACCCCCACCTGGTGACCAAAGGAACAGCTAACTGTGGCACAGGTAAAGAGTAATACAGAACATGTAGTACCTCCCTGTACTGAAGGGGGCACTACCAGACAGCCAGTCAGTGCATATACTTCAGTAATACAGGTATTTTACGAGTAAAATGCCCAATGTAATTGGTCAGATCTTACAGCCATTGACATGTTTCACAGATCTGGACAGTCCGTAGCATTGTATGTTGAGTCTGGTTTCAAGTTACAATGGTCCAGAAAAGACCATTGTATGTTGAAATTATTGTATGTTAAACTATTTTAAGTTGAGGGATCACTGTAAATTACAAACCTGTTAAAGGGGTTGTGCGCTGCCCTTCCTTTCGGAGCTCTGAACGCAGCATCCGAAAGTTCATTACTCCGAACGCTGTGTGCGGGCTTCCGTGTTCGCGACCGCCGGGCGTGACGTCACGCCTGGCCCCCTCGTGACGTCACGCCCGCCCCCTCAACGAAAGTCTATGGAAAGGGGGCGCGACCGCTGTCACGCCCCCTTCCCATAGAATTTGGGTAGAGGGGGTGGGCGTGACGTCACGCCCGGCGGCCGCGAACATGGAAGCCCGCACACAGCGTTCGGAGTAATGAACTTCCAGGCGCTGTGTGCGGAGCTCCGAAAGGCAGGGCAGCGCACAACCCCTTTAAACTTTCTGGCACCAGTTGATTTGAAAACGTTTTCCACTGGAGTACCCCTTTAAATTTGGAATACAGCTGATTGACAGGGGTACCTGGCATTGGACTGCCACTTATCAGACATCAATAGTCTATCCTGAAGATAGGACATCAATGAAAAAGTCACAGAAAGCTCCTTTAAAACAGATTAGTAAGGTCTCCTATACAACCCTACTTGAGACGCAGAGCTCAGAAATATACTTTTCAGTATTTTTGTGTAAAAAGCCATATAACCACTGCCAGGACTCAGCGTCTCCTCCTATATAAAACATAGGAGACCTGACACTTCCACTATAAAATCTAGTAGATGTTCAGACTTCCTCATGAATCACTTTTAAGTGTATGTTTTCTTGGCAGTGCCACACAAAGTGCTCACACTGCACTGGAGACAAGTGCAGTCAACAACTACCTATGTGTCATTACATGTCACTATGCTGCACGCCTTACACACTCATTCCATGACAATGCCAATTATGTCTTCCTTAACCTGTTCAGGACCCAAGACGTATGCATACGTCTTGGGACCCTGGTACTTAAGGACCCAGGACGTATGCATACGTCCTGAGTCATTCCGGTCTCCGCCGCTCGCCGGGCAGAGATCGGAACCGGATGCCTGCTGAAATCGTTCAGCAGGCATCCAGGGCAAACGCCAAGCGGGGCCATGTAGGCCCCCCCACGTCGGCAAATCGCTGCTGAAATCACAACAGCCAGGATCATGCTGAAGTACAGGAGCGAGGTGGCAAGCCTGCCACCTCCTCTTATCCCCTGCGATTCCTAACCGACCTATCGCAGGGGGGGTTACTTCCTCCCGCCCTGCCCGACCCCTGGAAGTCCGGGGAGAATGGGGAGAAGATCGGAGGATGGGGGAGTGCTGGGGCTCGGCCCCGGTACTTACCTCGTCCCTGAAGACCCGGATCCCGGCGGCAGAGACGGCGGCGGTGGCGACAGGTGTATTGATCTTCGGCGGCGGCGTGGGACCTTTGCAGCAGTCCAGACCGCCGTAAAGCGATCTGGACTGCTCCATCTGGTCCCCTTAAATTACAACTCCCAGCATGCCCAGACAGCCCTTGACGTCTGGACATGCTGGGAGTTGCAGTTTTGCAACATCTGGAGGTCCACAGTTTGGAGATCACTGTGCCCTTCCAGATGTTGCAAAACTACACATTCTCAGCATGCCCTTACTGTCCACGCATGCTGTGAGTTGTAGTTCTGTAACATCTGGCCCTTCAGATGTTGCAGAACTACAACTTCCAGCATGCCTGGACAGTTTTGGCATACTGGGAGTTGTAGTTTTGCAACATCTGGAAGGGCACAGATTGGGAACCACTGTATTAGTGGTCTGCAAACTGTAGTCCTCCAGATGTTGCAAAACTACAACTCCAAGAATGCTGCGAGTTGTAGTTCGGCAACATATGGCTCTAAAGATGTTGCCGAACTACTACTTCCAGCATGCCTGAGAATGTTATGGAGTAGTGGTTTTGCAACAACTGGAGGCACACTGGTTGGGAAACATTGTCTGTTTCCTAACTCAGTGTTTCCCAACCCGTATGCCTCCAGCTGTTGCAAAACTATAACTACCAGCATGCACTGATAGACTGTGCATGCTGGGAGTTGCAGTTTTGCAACAGCTGGAGGTCCCCCCCCCCCCCCTCCCCCCTGTGAATGTACAGGGTACATTCACATGGGCAAGGGGGCTTACAGTGAGTATCAGGCTGCAAGTTTGTGATGCAGCAAATGTTGTGCGGCAGCTCAAACTCGCAGCGGGAAACTCGCTGTAATCCCCCGCCCGTGTGACTGTACCCTAAAAGCACTACACTACACTAACACAAAATAAAAAGTAAAAAACACTACATATACACATACCCCTACACAGCCCCCCTCCCCTCCCCAATAAAAATGAAAAACGTCTGGTACGCCACTGTTTCCAAAATGGAGCCTCCAGCTGTTGCAAAACAACAACTCCCAGTATTGCCGGACAGCCGTTGACTGTCCAAGCATGCTGGGAGTTTCGCAACAGCTGGAGGCACCCTGTTTGGGAATCACTGGCGTAGAATACCCCTATGTCCAACCCAATGCAAATTCCTAATTCGAATATGGCGAACATGGCGCTCTCACTTTGGAGGCAACAGTTTAGGGCCACATATGGGGTATCGCCGTACTCGGGAGAAATTGCCTAACAAATTTTGGGGGGCTTTTTCTCCTTTCACCCCTTATGAAAAGGTGAAGTTGGGGTCTACACCAGCATGTTCGTGTAAAAAAAATTTTTTTTTACACTAACATGCTGGTGTTGCCCTATACTTTTCATTTTGACAAGAGGTAAAAGGGAAAAAGGCCCCATTTCCGAAACTACACCCCTCACGGAATGTAATGAGGGGTGCAGTGAGAATTTACACCCCACTGGTGTCTGACAGATCTTTGGAACAGAGGGCTGTGACACCTAGTCCCCGCAACTGTTCCACTCTCCCTTATCCCAGTGATAAAGTGTCTGTATGGACTTGTGATTTCCACTCGCTTACCTGAATAAATCACTGCTCTACAGTTGTCATATTTGGTGAATTGCCGTGTCTTTTACTTCTATCTAATGTTCAAAAAGAAAATAACTTCTTCTGGAGCATACAGCAGATAAGTACTGGAAGGATTAATATTTTTAAATATAAGTAATTTACAAATCTGTTTAACTTTCTGGCACCAGTTGATTTAGAAATAAATGTTTTCCAGTGGAATACCCCTTTAAGAGGAATCTGTCAAATGGGTGTTTGCACAGTTATAAAGTCATGTTTTTCTTATTAGCTCAAGTGTCATAAAGGCTGTGCTGAGCTGCAGCATGCATGGTTCCTTCCTCCTCCACCCTCCCTGCCCTGTATGACTGATGAATAGTTTGGCCTCCAGCACTAAGGGTCTATTCACACGGGCGGAATTTCCGCCTCAAATGGAAGTCCAATAGACTTCTATGGGATTCCACACTTTAGAATTTCCGCATGGGGAATTTTTGCATGAATTCTGCACCAATTCCACAAAATACCGCACACATGCCAGAAACCACCCAAGGAAGCGGAATTGGTGCGGAAATTCCGCCCATGTGAATAGACTCTTAGCCTTATATGTAAATTATACAGGGCAGGGAGGGAGGGAGAACTTTTAAGAAAAGCTTAATTTTATAACTTTGCAAACAGCCATTTCTATACAGTGGTATCTTGGACAAGGCTCGGGGTATTTAGGGTAGGAATGAGAATTGTCATTCTTTTTTATCTTTATACAGGGGTATACCGGGTAGAACTAAGAATTGTCATTGCTTTTCATCTTTATACAGGGGTATCGCAGGCATGCCTAGCTTTATATAATTTGACAATTGTTTTGTACAATTTCACTAAATAGTTCTATAAATACCGGCCATACTGACTAGGTCACATGACCACATCAACCAATGTTTAGTACTGCTTGTATAGAGACCAGTCACATGACTATCATGTGACCCAGGAGCATGACATCAGTACATATGACGCAGCATTGTCCCACATAGCATACAAGAATTGGGTTAAGGAACCAAAACTTGGAAAAAGGGACCAAGCTGTCAGGGGGATCTGTGGAGGTTATTGGACATCCTTGTGACACAGTGAGAGCAGTAAATATCACTGTGGCAAGGGGTGCCAAGCCAACCAGGACCACATGGGCAGCCACAACAACCCCACATGGGTGGCAACATATGGCAGGACAGTCCTGCCATACACTGTGCATATAGATAGTGTGCTGGGGGTAATGACAGGATACAGGGCACAGCTCTGCCATGTTTACAGCTGAGGGTGGATTAATGGGAAGCATCTGACAGGGGCCTGAGTGTCAGGCCGGGGGAGGAGCTGTCAGCTGGTTCCTCTGCCTCATCTCCATGTACACCACAACAAAGGGGCTCCCCCACCCGGCGGGGCTCCGCGGCGCCTCCACACCCCCTCCGCCCTCACCCCGTCATACCCGGGCACAGTGTGGCCGCCACTCAGGAAGATCCCCTTGTTATTGTTGTTGTTGTTGACGACTCAGCATCGCTCAGGCTGCTCGTTTCCGGCGGCGGCTCTAGCATCGCGAGACTGACGTCAAATCACGCGTTGCTTCAGAAGAGCGAGACACACAGGGGAACTGGGGATAGGGTGGGGGCGGGGCGAGCTCGCAAGTCAGTCAGGTCATGACGTCATGGGCAAAGGGAGAGGCGCGGGCAGTGCGCTGTGTGTGCTGAGATGTTGTCGTCGTAGCTGAATGATAGATGAAGGGGCCTGTGTAGTGCTGACTATATAAGGCACTGTTTCCCAACCAGGGTGCCTCCAGCTGTTGCAAAATTATAACTCTCAGCGTGCTGGGAGTTATAGGTATGCAACAGCTGGAGGAACCTCGGTTAGGAAACACCGGTCCATTGCTACTTAAAATATCATGTTAGGTGTACGGTGTCCATTTTAGGACATTGTCAGACGTAACTCAATCATCCGTCGAGTGAAACGCCGTCCCGCCTCCTCCCTCGAACTAATCGCCGTCAGTTGTCAGCCGCTTCTCTGTCAGGTGAAACGGCGTCCCCCCTCGGGCCAATCGCCGTCAGACGTCAGCCGCAATTCCGTCCTCCGTCATGTGAAACAGTGTCCTACCTCCTGCCTCGCACCAATCGCCGTCCTCCTTCAGCCACAACTCCCTCATCCGAAACTCCCTAGTACAAAACGCTGTCACGCCACAGACGATTCTCCCTAAGTCGCAACTTCCTGCCGCATAGCAGAGCCAACGCTGCACAGTATTGTATAGCAGAGTCGAAACTGAAACTCGCACGTGTGTACTATGGACACTACATGTGCTACAGAGTCTGTATAGCAGAGCCGACATTGAATAGCGTGTACAGCAGAACCCATATATAGCAGAGAGCGGACTTGGCTCTGCTACATGGCAGGAAAGTTTTTCGTCTGAGGGATGACGGAGTTTCGGATGAGAGAATTTAGGATGACAAAGGAGGGAGTTGCGGCTGACAGAGATTGGCCCGAGGGAGGAGGCGCGACGCCATTTCACCTGATGTAGGACGGAGTTATGTCTGACAACTGACGGTGTCCTAAAATGGACACCGTATATGTGAGATTATAATAACCCTTGGAGTCAGGAGTCCCATGGTATTATATCTACTGTAATTCAAAGGAGTGTGGAGGGCCCATGCACGCCACGGACATATATTTACGTCTGTGGCCAGGGTTAAAGGGAATCTGTTATCAGTATCATCCACACTATTCTGTTGGTACAGGCTTGTAGTGGGGGTGACACTGATGACAATGATACTTACCATCCGTAGATCCGTGCCTCCATTCGTCCACAATTCTGGTTATTCTTTATATGGTAAGCCTGCTTGGTGTACATATGGCTATTGTACACGTGGAGGAGAGGGGTGTAGATGTATACTGGAGCACCATTCTTCAGCATAGGAGGCTCTGAGGATGCCAACCTGATTCACCACTCACCTGGGGTTTGGGAGCATCCTGGTGTACAAAGCAGGCTCATTACCATAAATTAAATTAACAGAATTGTCAGATTCGAAGAGTATTGCATATTGATCCATTCTGTATTGTAAGTGAAATTGAATGGCACATAGCAGGCCTAAGGTGTGGAATAGTTTTTACACAAGTAATGAGAAGACGCTTGCACAACATGGAGCTATGAGTCTATATCCCATATAGCTATATCACATATAGCTGCAGGTGTTCTATTGACTTATTATGGTACAGGGCGAGGTGGCAAAGGAGGTCTATCCTGTTTAGTCCCCTTTTTGTATTGAACACAATAATAGCTGGAAATTGGTCTGGCGCCCATTAGAGCAACTCCTGAAAGAGACCTTCATGAAGAAACATCACACCGATCCTACTCCCGGGTATGGTGTGGGGTGGCATAATGAACAGTTGCTCTGTTTATTCCACGTATACTTACATCACGGTATTTCATTGATTTGGTTGTGGAACCAGTCATGTACCATTTCTTCATAGTGGCCCAGGAGCCTTTATTCAACCCAGCATTGAGCCACATGTTGCCTGTGCTACTGTGAGCATCCTGTATAGTATAAAAATGCTGCCATGGCCTGCAGCATCTCCAGACTTGTTCTTCATCGAGCACTTGTGGGTCACCATTGGTTGACAATTGCAAAGAGAGCTGCCAGCTGCAGATTTTGATGATTTGTGTGCCCAAGTGCATTCATCGTGGCAGAGCATTCATCAGACAACCATTATTAACTTACCGTAATTGATAGCATGCCAAAGTAAGTGTGCTTATTTTTGCACGTGGCACTCATACTCAATATTGAATACATTGAGATAAATATTGTGTTTTCATTTTTTTTTATTTTTCTTTTATCATTAACGTCTATTAACTCTGTGATTTATATAATTTTAGGACTTTCCTTTTTGAAAATTGTGTTTAGGTTAAATAATACTCCCCGTAACTACATATTACCACCACATAGTGATTAAATATTTACAACATAAAGCTCAGTATACCAAATCCAATATTACAAAGAAAAATACAAGGGACAAACAATATTGCTACGTCTGGACCACATATTACCACCGCAGAATAATTCAATAATGCAACCATAATGTTACTGAATAGAAACCACCATACACAGACTAACATTACCCCCATACAGTTTTCACAGTAAGGGATAATTATAATCCAGTTACATCCATTGTCTTACAGGCGTTTTCTTCTCTGATCTGAGCCATCCATTTTCTTTTTCTTCTCCATGCTCCTCAGAGTGTTGTGATCATTTCTTATAGCAATAACTAGTCTCCACAGAAACTGTCAGACAAATATTTTTGGGTCCTTGCTTTTCCAAAGCCATCCTTACCTTTTCCCTACTCATAATGTCCCATATGGTAATAATGCCCACCTTGGTAGGAGGTGCTCCCAGTAGGGTAGATAGTTTTCAGAGGTGCCCTCTTATCAATAAATAAATAACTTTCTCAGTCTGGTACAGGCAGAGCCGTAGCTGGCTGTAAAGGGGGGCGATGACGTGAATGGCAGAGCGGGCTGTGAGTTCCCTGCTCCACCATTCACTGTCCCATAGGCTGCAGTCTCTTAGCGCTGCAGCCTATGAGCCTCTGTGATGAGACCCCTGGCAGGCCGGCACAATGATGTGATGTCATTGCGCCGGCCAAGGAATCACGGCGCTGTGGCTCATAGGCTGCAGTGCTGGAAGAGAGAGCTCCGGCCATCATTGGAACCTGGACAAGGTATGTATTATTGTTGTTATTTTTGTATATATAGGGGGCACAGAGGGGCATAGATATAAATAAGGGGGCACAGAGGGGCATAGTCATACATAAGGGTGCACAGAGGGGCCTATTCATACATAAGGGGGCAAAGAGGGGCCTATTTATGCATAAGGGGTACAGAAGGGCATATTCATACATAAGGGTGCACTGTGTCGCATTATATATATGAGGGAGACACAGAGGGCACATTTTTATATGAGAAGAACAGGAGGGCAACATATATGTGCCCTCTGTGTCCCCCTCATATATATGATGCCCCCTCATTTTTTAAATATGCCTCCGTGCCCCCTCATATTTAAATAAGCCCTTTTGTGTCCCCTTATGTATAAATAAATAATAATGCTCACTGTGTCCTCTCATTTATAAATATGCCCCCTTATTATACTATTTTACAAGGGCTCACTTTTTGTGTCATGAACTGTAGTTTTTAGCTTTACCATTTTTGTCTTTATGGGATTTTTTGGAGCATGTTTTATAAAAAAAAAAAAAAAATGTTATGCTATATAAAGTGACAAAAAAATCATCAATTCTGGACTTTGGCATTTTTTTTTAATGTTTACACCATTGACCGTGTGGTTTATTTAATTAATACTATATTTTAATAGTTTCTATGTAGTATGGGCATCCTCATCCTGGTCTGACGAAGTGCGGAAGCACGATACGGCTGGGACCAGTCAGCCGGATCCACCGGCATTCCTGTCTCCCTGCACCTGTATGTTTTAACTGCACGTCTAAGAATAAAGAAGTTGTCGCTAACTGTTTGTGGTGAGTGACGCTCATTTTCTCTGCCCTCTCACACGTTTGCTATATTTTAATAGTTTGGATATTTACGCATGCGGCGACACCATGTATGTTTATTTTTGTTTACAATGTTTTATTTAAAAAAAGGGGGAGGGGTGATCAAAACTTTTATTAGGGAAGGGGCTTATTTACATTTAGGGGCTGATCGGATAAACCGGAGGCAGGTAGGGACCCTCCGCTTGTCGTCTGAACTGATCAAGACACCGCAATTTTGCTACGGTGGACCTGGTCTGCTCAGAGGACATTTTAGATGAATGTCTTTTCAACAGGTATACAAAAAAATAAACCTGTACTCAGCTCCAGCGGTCCTGCTCTGCCCTGCTTCCTGAGCTGCAGTGTGACGCTTGGGCCCGGAGTGACATCGGGCCCCAAGGTGTCATGCTGCTGCTTAGCTGGCCAAGGCAGGACATCACTACGGTCAGTGGTTGGCTCAGCAGCAGTATGACACACTGGGCCACGATGTCACTATGGGGCCAAAGCATGCTGCAGCTCAAGAAAAGGATTGCAACTGGGGACCGGAGCAGGGCACAGCAGGAGCGCTTGAGGCTAGTACAGGTTTTCTATGTAGTATGGGCATCCTCATCCTGTAATATACTCCCAGGGCTGTACTCACTATTCAGTTGTTGGATTCACTATATACGTACATTACATTACTTATCCTGTAAATCTTTTACTAGAAAAATATATATCATAGCAAACACAATACCAGTACAACTTTGCCATAACTGAAAACAACTCCATGAAGTAACATAAACCCAAACTTTACATTTAAAATAAAAGAACATAAATAATGCCTAACTAGCCAGCCCAGTTTTCCTAAAAATACTAGAAACACACCTTACATAACCAAATATCTAACTCACATGCATTTAAAACTAAAGAAAAAAAGAGTTCAAACAACACCCATTTATAAAAGTATAACGTATATCTTTATTAAACACATATTTCCTTAAAAACATATGAAATATGCAGCAATGGAGAGTTAGCAACTAATGAGTATCCAGTACAACAAAAGGGGCAATAAGGTTGCTCAAAGAATTATAAAGTGCCTACTAGCTCATCATCCAAATGTAAGAAGAATTATATTGAAAAGCCTATACGACATCACTCTAAAATGTATATACTCATCACTCTAAAAAGTAATATTACTAACAATGTTGTGCATAGAATATGTCCTACGTCAGAACCATCTACCCATGTAGGTAACAATAGTTAATCCACCCCATGGTAAAATCATATATATTAACCATAAAATGCCAGTGCATTACATATACAGAAAGGGTACTGAGTAGATGCAATTACTTACAGCATTGTATCGCCATGGTGACCATCATGACGATACACCGCTGTAAGTAATGGAGTTCATTAACGTACTATATATATCCGGAAAGTGACTGATATGGTCAGTACCTCTTGAGAAAGGGAAACCAAAATGATCGTAGGGGTCGGGGCTTTGGTCGCTCACCCACATGGGTAAGGTTATGTCTTCACTCTGATGCTATTGCGTATCATCCGTGTATTTGCTATGGAATGTGTCTGCATCTACTCAGTACCCTTTCTGTATATGTAATGCACTGGCATTTAATGGTTAATATATATCATTTTACCATGGGATGGATTAACTATTGTTACCTACATGGGTAGATGGTTCTGACGTAGGACATATTCTATGCACAGCATTGTTGGTAATATTATTTTTTGTTTATTGTGAGGAATCATGTATACATTATAAAGTGATGTTGTATAGGCTTTTCAATATAATTCTTCTTACATTTGGATGATGAGCTAGTAGGCACTTTATAATTCTTTGAGCAACCTTATTGCCCCTTTTGTTGTACTGGATACTCATTAGTTGCTAACTCTCCATTGCTGCATATTACATATGTTTTTAATGAAATATGTGTTTAATAAAGATATACTCTCTGATGGGTGTCAATATGACACAAGGGAAACACTTGTGCATCAGGCTAGAACTGTGGTATCTAACTCTCACATGAATACTCAACTTGCATTACCGAAAAAAGAGACATAAAAATAGCACTGTTTAGCTGTAACACAAAAACACCCAAACTTGGGAAAATCACACATTACAAACAGAAAACACAACAAGCACTCCCACTACACACCATTTAAAAAAATATATAAATAACATTAATAATACTATACCACACACGCGCACACACACACATTTATACATATCTTAGCTACATTTTACCTTCGAGACCTAGACCAAAGAAAACTAAATCCACAACGGGATACAAAAATACCAAAGAAAAATGACTACAAATATATCAACTGGTTCGACTGCCATATCTATCTTTACTATAAACACTATATAATACAAACCAAAATATAAAATAAACAAAAATATAACATATATATTATACATACTATATACATATAAACTATATACACTATATACACCAATAAATATACAGAAAACACACCTACAAATACAATAAAACAAATTACTCTAAACTGTCCCTTCACCTACACCACCTGCCCTACATGGGTCAGAGTCCATACATGGGTCAGAGTCTCCTTACAGAGAACATTTCTCGCAAGATTTGATGACTATGTATGTGGTGGTGGTCGGTGCACGATAGGGATACTTGAGAAAGGGGGCGTGACCTCTGAAACGTTGGAAGGGTCTGGCGCTCATTCAGCGGTTCTCCTTCGTGAGAGGAAGGAAGGTCCTCTGAACTCCATAGGCCCGAGAAAGGGAGAAGATTGAACGGAGCTCTGATGGACTGTCGCAGATATCAGTGAGCACTTGGGGTGATTATTGTGTGTATTTCTTAAAAATTCCTGCCTGAAGGCTGCTACTAAAGGAAGTTGTTTCAAAACACAAAAACTGCTTTGTGATTTTTTTCTCTTGAACACATGTCTGAATAATGACAAAGGCCACCTTACTACGTTCCGTCAGAAACAGTTCAGACAGGAGCTCCAAGTGCATGGAGCATTGTGTAACAAAGCCTCTGCACGACTTGGAATCACCGTCATACTTGGAATGCAAAGGCAGCCACAGCTGGGAGCCAGAAGACACTGCAGGAGCTGGAGGTGGGAGTGGGCCAGATTGTGGTACCTGGTGCTGTTGCAAGGCCAAAAGCTGTTGCATCATGGCTGAAAGTTGAGAAAATTGCTGCCCCTGTCAGGCCAACTGCTGCGACTGACGTACCACAACGTAGGGAAGATCCGTGACTTCAGGCAGGCATACCTCAGCGGGATCCATGGCCGGATCTTACTGTAATACTCATGTTTCTGAAGACAGGAACCCCGGTGGATGTGGATCCGCTGGACCTGTGTGGCAGATGTCTCGGACTGTACCAGGGAGCGGAGTCTAAGGTGCCGTTGGTTTTCACCAGAGCCCACCGCAAAGTGGGATGGACTTGCTGCTGCAGGCGGTACCCAGGTCGCTACCCCTGGCATGGCTTGACCACACAGATGGCTGAGGAGATGCGAGGCACAGGAGGGATAAGGCAACTTGTAGTCTGGATAGCAGAAGGTCAGGGCAGGTGGCACAGTAGCGTAGTCAAAGTGAAGCAGGACTTCAGTAGGCAGGCGGCAGAGGAGCAACGTCAAGTCAGAAGAGCAAGAGATCTGATACACGGCAAGGCAATACAGAGGAATGCTTTCTCAAAGGCACAAGGCAACAAAGATCTGGCAAGGAACTGAGGATGGTGGAGGAATTTATAAATGAGCCACAGGTGAATTACACTAATGAGCATAATGACCCTTTAAATCTTAAGGCTGAGGCACGCGTACGCACCCTAGATGACAGGGACACGCGTGCCGGAGCGCAGAGGCAGGAGAAACACCCAGAGAGTAGTTGACTGGGGCTCGCATGCGGGCGCGTCCCCTCCCAGCCAGAGACTCTCACACTTATCCTGGTTGATCTTGGACCCGGATGCCTCCGAGTAGCGGTCCACCTCTGACATCACCCATCGGCCTTCCTCTTGTGAGGAGACAAACACGGTGACATCAACAGCATACACTACTGCCCTCAGAGCTGAGTCCGGCACTGCCAGGTCCATTCTTACCCCCGCCAACGGTCCACATTCAATCCTCCTAAGGAAAGGATCAATTGCAAACACATATAGCAACGGGCTCAAAGGACAACTCTGACGGACGCAAGACCCAACCTCAAAAGAGCGGCCAATCCAACCATTCACAAGCGGGAAACTCTCTGCCCCTACATACAAGGTCTTAATCCAATTAACAACCCCCCCCCCCCCCCCGGCAGGCCATATCTCAGAAGAACAGACCAGAGGTACTCATGGTTAACCCGATCAATTGCTTTTGCCTGATCCAAGGACAGCAGATACACCTTCCAGTGGCCAGCCCTACCCCGCTCCACAGCCTCCCGGACACTGAGCACAGCACCAAAGGTTCTGCGGCTCAGAACATAGCAATGCTGAGCCCCCGAAAGGAGGCGGGGTGCAAACTCCACCAGCCGATTAAAGAGCACTTTTGCCAGAATTTTTCTGTCCACATTGAGACGCGCTGTGGGACACCAATTCTAAATGTGGGACAGGTCTTTACTCTTTGACAGGATTATCAGTGCTGACCTCCTCATTGACTTCGGCAGAGTGCCCGAGGATAGACACTCATTAAATACCTCGGTTAAGAGGGGAACTAAAGTGTCCTTAAAGGTCTTATAGAACTCAGATGTTAAGCCATCTGGACCGGGTGACTTCTTGAGGGCATGCCCATCAATCGCCATCCTGACTTCCTCTTCCAGGATCATCTCTGTCAAAACGTCAAGAGAGGGGTCTACTCCTGGTTCACTCTTTCAGCCAAGAAAGCTGATACCTTATCTCGAGCTAGATCCTTTCTTCCCAAGAGGTGCGAGTAAAAGGATCTGACAACCCCCAGGATCCCTGATCTGGACCTTTTCAGGGATCCCGTACTATCAATCAGTCCTGAGACTACTTTACTATTCACTGACATCTTGCAGTTTCTGTAAGGGTCGGGCGAGCAATACTTCTCGTAATCCCTCTCAAAAACCAAAGATGCATGTCTGTCGTACTGGCACTTCATCAGCAAGGACTTCACTCTGGTGATATCATCACGACTACCTCCAGTGGAGACAAGATGCTCAAGTTTCTTCCTCAGGCTCTGGTACAAGGGGCACCTTTTTAGGCTTCTGAGGCCCGAAAGCTGGCGGAAGAATCTTGCAACCCTTTTTTGAACATATCCCACCACTCTGACTTACTGCTACAAAAGCCCAGCAATGGTACCTGGCTCTGAAGAAAATCCTCAAAAGACTGTCTTATATCCGCTTCTTCCAAGAGAGACGAAGTGAGCTTCCAATAGCCTCTGCCCATCCAGGGGGTTTCTGTAACATTCAGAGAAAACAAAATTAAACGGTGATCGGAAAACTCCACCTAAACAACAGACACTGCTGAAGAGATGGCTTCCTCCTTTAAATAAAACCTGTCTATTCTGGACCTACAACTACCCCAATGATAGGTAAATCCTGCGTAGCCTGGGGTGTGCCGAATGTGGACATCCACCAGGCGAGCCTCACTCGCTGTGCTATTAAGGGCAACGTTATCTTAAGTCAGCTGAAACCTCCCCTGTCTTGGCAGCATTATAGTCCCCTCCAAAAACCACCTGCCGACACTTCCGGTCCCACTTAGACTGTGGGCCGTAGATGTTAATAAAGCAAAGTTTTTGTTTCTTCATGAGAACATCTAAGATCAGGCACCTCCCCATTTCTAACTCCATAACCCATCGGCATTCTACCGCTGAGGTTAAAAGGACCGCCACTCCGCTATATGGCTCTGCCGCAAGAGACCAGTAGGAGGGTCCATTCCTCCACTCTCTTTTAGCCTTATATATAGATGTCATGTCTGTATGCCTGGTCTCCTGTAAAAATAAAATATCAGCATTAATATGGGCAAAAAAAATCATAGGCCGCAAATCGAGCCGCATCTGTCTTAATGCTGGCAACGTTAATGGATGAGAAGAGTCAACGGAGAGTGTGCCGCCATCAAGGGTGATTGAGTTAGACAGTTTTCTTTTTCCCACCATCCTTCCCATTCACCTTACTACCCTCCTCATCAGATGGTGGTTTACCCCTTTTTAGTGAGATGGATGTGTCCAATTTCCCTTTATTTACCATTTCCTTGTTCCCTGACTGTGGACCAGTCCCCCACAAAGACATATGTTCCCCAGGGAGAGAGGACTCAGCGTCTCCTGTGGGCCCCACCGCAACATCCAAAACCTCACCCCCAGCCTCCTCTTCTGAAGAGGAAATGTTGCGGAGGGCTTGGAACCTGTTGGAGAGTTCAATCAGAGGGAGTTCAGTTGTACCTTCCTTTTGGCATCTGGCGGGTGGGAGATGATCTTAAATCTCCCTTTTTCTTATTCCTCAGAGTACCCCGCTTTGTTTCTGCCCATCTCCCACTGTCCTCATCCGTGCTCTCACCATGGGAGGACAGCGAGGAGACGGCATCCTCCTTTTTGTGGATCCTCCAAATCTCCTCATCCAGTTCACTATCTCCCAGGGCCTCAGCAGTAAGACTGGCCACAGGGACAGGATCAGCAAACACCTCAGTTGGCTGACGGTCCTGTGACTCCTGAATCTCCCTATCCCTTTGATGCTTCTTGAGACGCCTCAAGTGTGTGGTGACTTACCGTATATACTCGAGTATAAGCCGACCCAAGTATAAGCCGAGACCCCTAATTTCAACCCAAAATCCCAGGAAAAGTTATTGACTCGAGTATAAGCCTAGGGTGGGAAATACCTCATCCCCCCCTGTCATCATCCAGACCCGTCATTAACATCCTCATCATCATCCCCTTGTCATCATCCCACACATCCCCCCTTCATCATCCCCTTGTCATCATCCCACACATCCCCCCTTCATCATCCCCTTATCATCCCACACATCCCCCCTTCATCATCCCCTTGTCATCATCCCACACATCCCCCCTTCATCATCCCCTTGTCATCATCCCACACATCCCCCCTTCATCATCCCCTTATCATCCCGCACATCCCCCCTTCATCATCCCCTTATCATCCCACACATCCCCCCTTCATCATCCCCACCCCCCTTCATCATCCCCACACCCCCCCCCCCCTTCATCATCCTCTTCTCATCATTCGCCCTCAGTGGTCTTCAACCTGCGGACCTCCAGAGGTTTCAAAACTACAACTCCCAGCAAGCCCGGGCAGCCATCGGCTGTCCGGGCTTGCTGGGAGTTGTAGTTTTGAAACCTCCGGAGGTCGGCAGGTTGAAGACCACTGCGGCCTTCAACATCATCCAGCCCCCTCTCCCCCCCCTTTAGTTCTGAGTACTCACCTCCGCTCGGCGCTGGTCCGGTCCTGCAGGGCTGTCCGGAGAGGAGGTGGTCCGGTGAGGAGGTGGTCCGGGCTGCTATCTTCACCGGGGGCGCCTCTTCTCCGCGCTTCCGGCCCGGAATAGAGGCATTGCCTTGACAATGACGCAGAAGTACGTTGGCAATGAACGCACCTCTGCGTCGTTGTCACGGCAACGTGACTATTCTGAGGCCGGGCCCGAAGCGCTTAGAAGAGGCCTCCCCGGTGAAGATAGCAGCCCGGAACCACTATGCCACCGGACCACCTCCTCTCCGGACAGCCCTGCAGGACCGGACCAGCGCCGAGCGGAGGTGAGTACTCAGAACTAAAGGGGGTGAGAGGGGGCTGGATGATGTTGAAGGCCGCAGTGGTCTTCAACCTGCGGACCTCCGGAGGTTTCAAAACTACAACTCCCAGCAAGCCCGGACAGCCGATGGCTGCCCGGGCTTGCTGGGAGATGTAGTTTTGAAACCTCTGGAAGTCCGCAGGTTGAAGACCACTGCGGGTGGGGGAGTTCACTCGAGTATAAGCCGAGGGGGGTGTTTTCAGCACGAAAAATCGTGCTGAAAAACTCGGCTTATACTCGAGTATATACGGTAAGTCTCCACACAAGATGCAGCGAGATGGCCTATTTCCCTGCCACATCTGTGACAGAGCTTTGGCTGACCTTGGTAGAAGATCTGGATACGATCTCTTCCGAGGAAAGTTGCAGATGGTATATGGGTAACAGTGTTTCCTGAATGGCTAAGCTTGACCATAAATATCCAGGCTCCTGACCAGATGCCATTTTCATACCTGTTCTTTTTTGGGACCTCCACTACCTCTCCATACCGACCTAGCCACGTCATGATGTCAATACAAGAGAGTGATTCATTACGGGTTAAAATGGTCACTTTCTTGACATTATTTTGTCGAGACCTGCCTGAATGGCAAAGTCTCGCAAGCCGGGCTCGTTCTTTACCAGCTCATAATTCGACCAGAAGCTGATATCGAACTCAGGGGTACCATAAGGATGTATCAAGGCGTAGATGTCAGCTGCCTTAAAGCCCAACTTCCGCAAAAGCTCAACAACTTTAGATCTGGGAGGACATGTATCACTGCCTCTCCACTTCAGCCGGACCACATTCCTTCGGAGAGCACCTGGCCCAGCTGTCGGGAGGGACCACACAGTATGCCCCCCTCTTTCCTCTCGGAAGGCCGAAAGACCATGTCTCTCTATCCAAAAGGATAGATCAACCTCCCTACCCTCTACATTGATTGATCTCTCCCCTCTCCTTAAGGCCCCAAAGAGACGCTGCTGCAGGTGGTTCCAGGATCCCGGGCCCTTGGCATTCCCCAATCCTCCTCCACACCTCCATGGGCATTTTGCTTTGCTCCAGGAGGAGTATCACAGTCCATATTATCAAGGCTTGTCTTCACAGTACCTGTAGTACCTTTTGTAGCTTTGCTGCTTGTTGGAGCAGCCTTGCGGCTACTCTTTGTCTCCATGGGCTCAGGAGGTGCTGGAGATACATTGCTGTATCTCCTGGCAGAGCGCCTTAACCCGGAGACCTCTGGTGCAGTTCTTGACGCTGGTCCCTCTGCAACTGGTCGCTGGCTCCCCCTGACCCCCGCAGACCTGTTTCGGGGGGCAGGTGTTGGGGCTCTCCGGTCCTCACTCATACCAGGAAATGAACTCTCCTTCTGGGGAAAGGAAAGTCACTCCTGGGAGACAGATGGATCCAAGCCGAGCACACCAAACGCTCACAGCAAACCCAAAAAGGAAGATACTCCCTCTAGTGGCCAGAGTCCAGAGCTGTACTCACTATTCTGCTGGTGGGGTCACTGTGCACATACATTACATTACTTATCCTGTACTGATCCTGAGTTATGTCCAGTATTATACTCCAGAACTGTACTCCCTATTCTACTGGTGAGATCACTGTGTACATACATCGCATTACTTATCCTGTATTGATCCTGAGTTATATACTGTGTTATACCCCAGAGCTGTACTCACTTTTCGGCTGGTGAGGTCACTGTGTACATACATTCATAGGTGTGCGCACGGGGTGTGCCGGGTGTGACCAGGCACACCCTAATCAAGCCCAGGGGGCATCCGACACCACCACTGAGCAGCCCGCAGAGGAAACCCCCGGGAAACCCCAAGGATGTCCCGGTTACCTTTCTACAGCGGCCCCCGTGTTAACTTTAAAAACACAGGGGCCACCGGGAAGTAGTGCACGCAGGGACGTCATTGATGTCCCGTGCGTGCGCCCATAGCAATGGAGGAGCGGAGATTTAAGGAAGAGGATGCGCGCGCCGGCCGGAATGGTAAGTGACCAACACGAGCTGGCAGCACGTCGTCTTCAGTGTTCCGACCACCTGTCCTCCAGTCCCGGGACCTACTGCTATGGTCTATAGGCCATAGCAGTAGATCGTGACCCCCGGACCGGAGGGCCGGTGGTCGGAACACTGAAGTGGGACAGTACACAGACATACAACCTCCAGCAATACACTGTATATGGCTGAAGGCTATATGTCTGTGGGGAAACTGTACTGCACCTAATGTGGGGAGCTATACTGCACCTAATGTGGGGGAACTATACTGCACCTAATGTGGGGGAACTATACTGCACCTAATGTGGGGGGACTATACTGCACCTAATGTGGGGGAACTATACTGCACCTAATGTGGGGGAACTGTACTGCACCTAATGTGGAAAGATATACTGCACCTAATGTGGAGAAAACTATACTGCACCTAATGTGGGGGAAATATACTGCACCTAATGTGGGGGAACTATACTGCACCTAATGTGGGGGAACTGTACTGCACCTAATGTGGAAAGATATACTGCACCTAATGTGGAGAAAACTATACTGCACCTAATGTGGGGAGCTATACTGCACCTAATGTGGGGGACTATACTGCACCTAATGTGGGGGACTGTACTTCACCTAATGTGGGGGAACTTTACTTCACCTAATGTGGAGGGACTGTACTGCACCTAATGTGGGGAAACTATACTGCACCTAATGTGGGGAACTATACTGCACCTAATGTGGGGAACTATACTGCACCTAATGTGGGGAACTATACTGCACCTAATGTGGGGGAACTATACTGCACCTAATGTAGGGGAACTGTACTGCACATAATGTGGGGAACTATACTACAACTTATGTGGGGGAACTGTACTGCACTTAATGTAGGGGAACTGTACTGGTGCAGTACAGTTCCCCCACATTAGGTGCAGTACAGTTCCCCCACATTAGGTGCAGTACAGTTCCCCCACATTAGGTGCAGTACAGTTCCCCTTCATTAGGTGCAGTACAGTTCCCCTTCATTAGGTGCAGTACAGTTCCCCTTCATTAGGTACAGTACAGTTCCCCCACATTAGGTGCAGTACAGTTCCCCCACATTAGGTGGCACCTAATGTGGGGGAACTGAACTGCACCTAATGTGGGGGAACTGTACTGCCAACCTAATGTGGGGGAACTGTACTGCCAACCTAATGTGGGGGAACTGTACTGCCAACCTAATGTGCGGGGACTTATACTGCCAACCTAATGTGGTGGGACCTATACTGCACCTAATGTGGGGGAACTATACTGCACCTAATGTGGCGGGACTTATACTGCACCTAATGTGGGGGAACTATACTGCACCTAATGTGGGGGGACTTATACTGCACCTAATGTGGGGGAACTATACTGCACCTAATGTGGGGGAACTATACTACCGTATATACTCGAGTATAAGCCGAGTTTTTCAGCACGATTTTTCGTGCTGAAAACACCCCCCTCGGCTTATACTCGAGTGAACTCCCCCATCCGCAGTGGTTTTCAACCTGCGGACCTCCGGAGGTTTCAAAACTACAACTCCCAGCAAGCCCGGACAGCCGATGGCTGCCCGGGCTTGCTGGGAGTTGTAGTTTTGAAACCTCCGGAGGTCCGCAGGTTGAAGACCACTGCGGCCTTCGACATCATCCAGCCCCCTCTCACCCCCCTTTAGTTCTGAGTACTCACCTCCACTCGGCGCTGGTCCGGTGCTGCAGGGCTGTCCGGTGAGGAGGTGGTCCGGTGGGATAGTGGTTCCGGGCTGCTATCTTCACCGGGGAGGCCTCTTCTAAGCGCTTCGGGCCCGGCCTCAGAATAGTCACATTGCCTTGACAACGACGCAGAGATGCGTTCATTGCCAACGTACTTCTGTGTCGTTGTCAAGGCAACGCCTCTATTCCGGGCCGGAAGCGCGGAGAAGAGGCGCCGGTGAAGATAGCAGCCCGGACCACCTCCTCACCGGACAGCCCTGCAGGACCGGACCAGCGCCGAGCGGAGGTGAGTACTCAGAACTAAAGGGGGGTGAGAGGGGGCTGGATGATGTTGAAGGCCGCAGTGGTCTTCAACCTGCGGACCTCCGGAGGTTTCAAAACTACAACTCCCAGCAAGCCCGGACAGCCGATGGCTGCCCGGGCTTGCTGGGAGTTGTAGTTTTGAAACCTCTGGAGGTCCGCAGGTTGAAGACCACTGAGGGCGAATGATGAGAAGAGGATGATGAAGGAGGGGGGGGGGTGTGGGATGATGACAAGGGGATGATGAAGGGGGGATGTGTGGGATGATAAGGGGATGATGAAGGGGGGATGTGCGGGATGATAAGGGGATGATGAAGGGGGGATGTGTGGGATGATAAGGGGATGATGAAGGGGGGATGTGTGGGATGATAAGGGGATGATGAAGGGGGGATGTGTGGGATGATGACAAGGGGATGATGATGAGGATGTTATTGACGGGTCTGGATGATGACAGGGGGGGATGATGTATTTCCCACCCTAGGCTTATACTCGAGTCAATAACTTTTCCTGGGATTTTGGGTTGAAATTAGGGGTCTCGGCTTATACTCGGGTCGGCTTATACTCGAGTATATACGGTAACTGTGTGTATGTGTGCGTATATATATATATATATATATATATATATATATGCACGCACGTGGCGTGAGTTTGTGCTTTAGGGTGCACACCCTAATGCAATAGGCTGCGCACGCCTATGCATACATTACATTACTTAACCTGTACTGCTTCTGAGTTATATATCAGACAGGAGGCTCATATCTTGCATTAATCTTTCTTCTTTAATGCCCATAGCAGAATTTTTTATACAATTTTAAAACGTATATTAAAGAAAAAATCTTCAAAACTACAACTCCCAGCAGCCCTTTGGACTCTCTTCACCCCTCCTAGCTCGACTGGCTCCTATATAAAGGGCTGTCTGGGACATATCCTCCTCTTTCTTTCTGCTCATGGCAGACATCAGTTAAGTGATTCATGTTGTTTTAATATCCTTTGGATTCCTTTTATTGTATATTTCGTTTTATCATTCTCTACTCTATATTTACTGTAGCTTCAGATTTATCTGTATATTTCTATTTTTCTGTAACTGTATATGTATATATTTTCTCTGTCTAGATTTGTTATATTTTCTTTTATTTAGTCCTGTGACGAGTCCTTTATAGACCGCAGACCCCTGGTTCCGGTCGGAAGGGTAAGGGGCTTCGTTCTCTATTCCCACAGATTTTCCCATCCCTGTTTTACTCACAGACGCCATCTTAGGTCCCCTGTGGCTTTCTTCTCCTTCCCCTTCTTCTCGCTGCTAAACCGCGCGCGGGAACCTTTAGGGGCGGAGTCGCATAGTCCCAGAGGCGGCCTGCCGCTCCTTGCTGCCAATCATAGCGCGGCTTACCGCGCGTCTGGCCAATTGCGGCGCTCGCGGCAGTAATCGCATGTGATTACGGCCCCGAGCGCTGTATACTAACAACCCCTCCTTCCCCTCTCGCCATTCCGTGGCGAGCGGTGGAGGGTTTAGCATCGGAGCAGTCACTGTCTGGTATTAGATAGAGCCTCAGGTATCGTTATATATATTAACCCATTGTACCTTACCTGTCAGCTTGTTAGCTTGTCTGGTAGGAGACTGGGCTCTCTGATAAATTTATATAGATCATTCTCTCTGACATAAGAGGTCACAGCCTGAATAGTGTTACTTATTATTCTAATCTATAATGGCCGGAGAATCTTCCCAGTCAGGCTTGGGGCAGGATATGCTCTCAGAAGCTCCCCTATCTGCAGCACAAATACAAGAGCTTATTAATAAATCAGTTAAGGCAGCTCTGGCGACAGTTGCTGCACCATCGGTATCTCATATGCCAGTTACTGCTGACTCTGCCAAGAAAGGCAAAGCGCTTTATAAGCGCAAACATACTGTCGCATACGACTCCCCGGCAGGGGAAGAAACATATATGCAACACACAGAGCCCACCATGGCCTGTCACCCCGCAATGACAAACGTCCCCATTCGACCCCCGGGCCTCGGGGAGTATACTAAGAGGCATAAGTCCGTCAGGCGGTCCAAGCCTAACTCCTTCGATACGTCGGAGGAGGACTCGGCGGAGGAAGAATCTGGTGAACCAGAAGGCACAGATTCTGGGTCTGAAAATGAGGCGGGTTTACAGGCGGATTTCCCATCCACCGATCCGGGTGTCCCAGGAGAGACTATCCTGGATACTTTGGGACAACCCTTTTTCCATCCAGAGGCCATCATACACCCCCGCTCAGGGGATTGGGCCCCCTTGCCCCAGGTGGCTGCATATATAGAATACTGGACCCGGCGAACCCTTGATCGGGTCAACCGTAATAAACTGAGGGCAGAATGCCCACGGCCTTTCCTCTCCAAGAAAGTGGCCATAACTCCGGAAATAGATCCTGTCCTTATGAAGTACTTAACAAAATCCGGAAAATACTCAAAAAAGGGCATTGAAAGGTCGTTCAAGGCCATCCAAGACAGGATTTTGGACCTATTGGGCCCACTAACAAAAATCCTTAATCTTTCGGAGCAAGCAGCTTCCTCTGGTGACCCTGTGGATATCACGCAACTCAGAGGATGGGCGCAACGTGCAATGTGCATGTTGGGAACGGCGAACACCACCTGTTCCATTGAACGCAGGAGATCCATCCTCATGAAGCTGGAACAGCTTTCACATTTGGCGGAAAATGAACCCGGCCCATCGGCAGAAGGCCTTCTTTTTGGGGAGGACCTTCTCAAGAATATTAATACATTTGTAGGCCTATTTACAGGACTGGACAAAGCGCAAAATTTGCTTAAAAAATCCAGTGGCAAGGTTTTTAACAAGGCCGGCAGAGGAAGAGGTCGTTCTGCCGGCCGAGGCAACTATTATAGACCCTATGCTAGACCTCCCGCTCAGCCCTATGTGCCACCTCCACAACAATATACCATGCCGATGGCACAACCTGCACCTTTCTTTCCACCCCGAGGTCGACCCTGGAGAGGACGGGGCGGTAGAGGCTACCCTCGTTCCAGACCATCATCTGGTGAGTACAGATTCTCCACATCTTCCACACACCTATGTGGGGGGCAGGCTGAAACATTTTATCCACGTCTGGTCCATGATTACGGCAGACGCGTGGATACTGAACACAGTGGCAGGTTACCAAATAGAACTCCAGTCCCTGCCAGACATGAGGTTTACACCCCAACCTATTCATTTCTCGGACATAAACAAATCCCTTATAGACGAGGAGCTTCAGGAGCTCCTAGACAAACAAGCGGTACCTTCTATGCATAGGAGACTGGCTAGTGAAAATAGATCTGAAAGATGCTTACCTCACAGTCCCTATGCATCTGACCTCACAAGCATTACTAAGGTTTTGGTGGGGCGATCGCCTGTGGCAGTTCACTTGCCTTCCATTTGGCCTGTCGTCCGCCCCTTGGTGTTTCACAAAGTTGATGAAACCCGTTGTGGCAGCTCTCCGGAGCAGAGGGGTACGTCTGATAATTTATCTGGACGACCTGCTCATCATGGCCGGCTCCAGAGAACTGGCCAGATTACACTGTCATTGGACGTAATCTCTGTTAGAAGAACTAGGTTTTCTCATAAACCTCAAAAAATCGGTTCTGTCCCCAACACGAGAGATGGAGTTTTTGGGATTTTTGGTGGACACCAGAAGAGCTGTCCTTTGTTTACCCAAAACAAAACTGGCCCTCATTCGCAAAGAAATCAGAGCAATCCTATGCAAGGGTCAAGTATCCTTGAGGGTGATCGCTCGCATGGTCGGCTTGTTGGCGGCTTCCATTCAGGCGATCTTTCCGGCCCGCTGCATTATCGAGCACTACAGCGCCTCAAGACCCTTCATCTTCGACAAGGCTTATGTTATGCAGACGAAGTGACTCTTTGTCCGGAGTCGGTCGAGGAGCTACGTTGGTGGCTCTGTCACGCTGTGGAGTGGAATGGCAAGACCATTTTCAACTCTTGTCCAGACGTGATCATAGAATCCGACGCGAGTCGGCAAGGCTGGGGAGCCCGCTGTGGTCAGGACACAACAGGCGGGATTTGGTCAGAAGAGGAATCTCTTCTCCACATCAATGCTCTAGAACTTTTGGCAGCATTCTTTGCGGTCAAGAGCTTTCTATCACAGAGGTCCAATTGTTGCGTACTTTTACGCATGGACAACATAGCAGCGGTTCAATACATCAACCGCCTTGGGGGCTCGAGGTCCAGGGTGTTAGCGGACATAGCGTCCGACTTCTGGCATTTTTGTCTGTCTCGCGACCTTATTCCTATTGCGGAATATATTCCAGGAGTCTCCAATTCCGTGGCAGACTGGAATTCCCGTTACTTGATCGACTCCAGCGACTGGACGCTGGACCGGTCAGTCTTCCTGTCACTTCAGGATCTTTGGGGTCCATTCTATATGGATATTTTTGCCTCGCGACTCAATCGACAATTACCTCGGATTTACAGTTGGAGGACGGATCCAGAGGCGTCAGCTGTGGACGCTTCTACCAACGGTGGCCGGAAGGGACGCATTATGCATTTCCCCCCTTTCCGATGATCACCAAGGTTCTTCTCCAGATCCTGTCTCAGAAAGCAACAGTAGCGTTGATCACCCCATGGTGGCCGACTCAGCCGTGGTTCCCCCTTCTGTTGGGGATGACGATAGATTTCCCCAGGTTGTTACCCCCTCTGCCTCATCTACTCTCGAATCCGAACAAGGGTCTTCACCCTCTAGTTCTGGACGGCAGCCTACCTCTCCTTGCTTGGTTGGTTTCGGGGTGCCGACATCAGGTAATGATCTTTCTGAATCAGCTAGAAATCTCCTCGCCCTGGCCTGGGCCCCAGGGACTAGATCGGCGTATCGATCTGCATCGATCGGTTGCAATTTTCATGGGCCTGCCACAAGCACAAAAGGAGCTAGCTACAGCTATGGGCACAGGCTGTGCACAACGACATCTTCTTGTGCCCAACTGCACCATTCACAGCCTTCAAGAGGGAAAGGAAAACTGACAGATTGCCAGTGACGTGTTGATATTTATATATGCTGCTGCAAGACAACAAGACAATGGCAGCAGACAAAGGAAGCAATCTGCCTTGTGTGGAGAGATGCTTATCTCCCCTTACTGCAGACGCAGCCCTGACCAATGGGCAGTGTAAGAGGACCCTTAAAGTATTATGGGTAATATGGATGAATAAAAGTGTTCTCAAATCAATTGGTGCCAGAAAGTTATACAGACTGGTAAATTACTTCTATTTAAAAATCTTAAAGGGGTACTCCCGTGTAAAACTTTTTTTTTATATCAACTGGTGCCAGAAAGTTAAACAGATTTGTAAGTCACTTCTATTAAAAAATCTTAATCCTTCCAGTACTTTTTAGGTGCTGTATACTAAAGAGAAATCCAAAAAAAGAAATGCATTTCCTCTGATGTCATGACCACAGTGCTCTCTGCTGACCTCTGCTGTCCATTTTAGGCACTGTCCAGAGCAGGAGAAAATCCCCATAGCTAACATATGCTGCTCTGGACAGTTCCTAAAATGGACAGCAGAGGTCAGCAGAGAGCACTGTGGTCATGACATCAGAGGAAATGCATTTCTTTTTTGAATTTCTCTTTAGTATACAGCCCCTAAAAAGTACTGGAAGGATTAAGATTTTTTAATAGAAGTGACTTACAAATCTGTTTAACTTTCTGGCACCAGTTGATTAAAAAAAAATATAAAAAAAAAAAGGTTTTCCACGGGAGTACCCCTTTAACCCCTTCATGACCCAGCCCATTTTCACCTTCAGGACCTGGGCATTTTTTGAAAATCTGACCACTGTCAATTTAAACATTAATAACTCTGGAATGCTTTTACTTATCATTCTGATTCCGAGATAGTCTTTTCGTGACATATTCTACTTTATGTTATTGGTAAAATTTCACTGATATCTGCATCCTTTCTTGGTAAAAAAATCTAAAAATTTCATGAAAATTTTGAAAATTTAGCATTTTTCAAACTTTGAAAGTCTCTGCTTGAAAGGAAAATGGATATTCCAAATAAATTACATATTTATTCACATATACAATATGTCTACTTTGTGTTTGCATAAAAAATTTTACAAGTTTTTACTTTTGGAAGACACCAGAGGGCTTCAAAGATCCGCAGCAATTTTCCAATTTTTCTCAAGATTTTCAAAATCGTAATTTTTCAGGGCCCAGTTCAGGTTGGAAGTGGATTTTAAGGGTCTTCATATTAGAAATACCACATAAATGACGCCATTATAAAAACTGCACCCCCCAAAGTATTCAAAATGACATTCAGTAAGTGTTTTAACCCTTTAGGTGTTTCACAGGAATAGCAGCAAAGTGAAGGAGAAAATTCACAATCTTCATTTTTTATACTCTCATTTTCTTGTAGACCCAATTTTTGAATTTTTACAAGGGGTAAAAGGAGAGAAATCACCCTAAAATTTGTAACCCAATTTCTCTCGAGTAAAGAAATACCTCATATGCGTATGTAAAGTGTTCGGCGGGCGCAGTAGAGGGCTCAGAAGGGAAGGAGCGACAATGGGATTTTGGAGAGTGAGTTTTTCTGAAAGGGTTTTTGGGGGGCATGTCCCATTTAGGAAGCCCCTATGGTGCCAGAACAGTGGACCCCCCCCACATGTGACCCCATTTTGGAAACTATACCCCTCATGGAATTTAATAAGGGATGCAGTGAGCATTTACACCCCACTGGCGTTTGACAGATATTTGAAACAGTGGACTGTGCAAATCAAAAATTTTATTTTTCATTTTCACAGACCACTGTTCCAAAAATCTGTCATACACCAGTGGGGGTGTAAATGCTCACTGCACCCCTTATTACATTCCGTGAGGGGTATAGTTTCCAAAATGGGGTCAAAAATGGATATTTATTGTTTTGCGTTTGTCAGAACTGCTGTAAAAATCAGCCACCCCTGTGCAAATCGCCTCAAATGTACATGGTGCACTCTCCCTTCTGGGCCTTGTTGTGCGCCCCCAGAGCACTTTGCGCCTACATATGGGGTATCTCCGTACTCGGGAGAAATTGCATTACAAATTTAGAGGGTCTTTTTTCCCTTTTATCTCTTGTGAAAATGAAAAGTATAGGGCAACACCAGCATGTCAGTGTAAAAAAATTATTTTTTTACACTAACATGCTGGTGTAGACCCCAACTTCACCTTTTCATAAGGGGTTAAAGAAGAAAAAGCCCCCCAAAATTTGTAAGGCAATTTCTCCCGAGTACGGCGATACCCCATATGTGTCCCAAAACTGTTGCCCTGAAATACGACAGGGCTCCAAAGTGAGAGAGCGCCATGCGCATTTGAGGCCTGAATTAGGGATTTGCATAGGGGTGGACATAGGGGTATTCTATGCCAATGATTCCCAAACAGGGTGCCTCCAGCTGTTGCAAAACTCCCAGCATGCCTGGACAGTCAATGGCTGTCCGGCAATACTGGGAGTTATTATTTTGCAACAGCTGGAGGCTCCGTTTTGGAAACACAGCACTCACTGTAAACCTCCGCCCATGTGAGTGTACCCTGTACATTCACATTGGGGGGAGGGGGCAAACATCCAGCTGTTGCAAACTCCGAGCATGCCCTTTGGCTGTCCGTGCATGCTGGGAGTTGTAGTTTTGCAACAGCTGGAGGAACACTGGTTTGGAAACATTAAGTTAAGTAATAAACTTTCAAGTGTTTTGCAACCAAACTTAGTGTTTCAAAACCAGTGTGCCTCCAGCTGTTGCAAAACTACAACTCCCAGCATGCATGGTCTGTCAGTGCATGCTGGGAGTTATAGTTTTGCAACAATTGCAACAGCTGGAGGCACTGAGGTAGGAAATGGACAATGTTTCCCAACTAGTGTGCCTTCAGTTGTTGCAAAACTACAACTCCCAGCATGCCCAGACTGCCCAGGCATGCTGGAAGTTGCAGTTCGGCAATATCTGAAGGATCAGATGTTGCCGAACTACAACTTCCAGCATGCTTGGGCAGTCTGGGCATGCTGGGAGTTGTAGTTTTGCAACATCTGGAGGTCCACAGTTTGGAGACCACTGTATAATGGTCTCCAATCTGTGCTCTTCCAGATGTTAGAGAACTACAACTCCCAGCATGCCTGGACAGACTGAGCATGCTGAGATTTGTAGTTTTGCAACATCTGGAAGAGCACAGATTGGAGACCATTATACAGTGGTCTCCAAACTGAGGACCTCCAGATGTTGCAAAACTACAACTCCCAGCATGCCCAGAAAGCCAAAGGCTGTCTGGGCATGCTGGGAGTTGCAGTTTTGAAACTCCCAGAGGCAGCAGTGAGATCGCTTTACGGCCACCATCTTTCCGGGCGCTGCGGGATGCCGCGAGTAGCAGCAAAAGTGTTCATGACGTACCTGTATGTCATGGGTCGGGAACACCTTGCCACCCATGACGTACAGGTATGTCATAGGTCGGGAAGGGGTTAAAGCATACCTGTCATAGTGCCAAAAAAGTGATGCTACTCAATACTTTATCCTGATCATGTAAGGTTTATGCGTCTTCGACCAATTTATCCTTAACAAATAGAATTTATATCTTGCTCAATTGCATTGTTATCTTGCCTTGTGGAGGGTGCATGTCCGTCTTTCTCCCTCACTATGGATGTCTCATCTGCTCTGAGTCTGGGAACAGCCTGGCAGTCTGCAAATCACTGCACAGTAGTTTTTATGCATACATTTTCTATCTGTTCCTAGTAAAGCTGGATGCTAATCAACATAGCTGTCACTATGTGTGTCATTCAGCTTTCACAGACTCCTGAATGTCTGATCAGATTCTTTGTCATTCAGGAGTCAGAGAAAGCTTTGGCTGTTCAAGTTTTCTGGAAGTTGTAGTTTTGCAACAGCTCAACAGCTGGAGCTGCAGATTTGTAAAGCACTGTGTTGGAGCAGTGTTGCCTTTAGCTTTTGCAAAACTACAACTCCCAGCATGCCCACACATCCTTTGTTTGTACTCTTGCAAGAGCTGGAGGCTCTAAAACAGAGTCTTACAAAGATTGTACCCCCAGCTGTTGCAAAACTACAACTACCATCATGAGAGTTGAAATTTAGGAACAGCTGAAGGCTGCAGTGGTGATCTAAGGACTCAGACCATTTTGACTTTAACCCGATAACGACCATAGACGTCTATGCACGTCCAATAGCCGTTACCGGGGTATGACGCGGGCCCCCGACTCGAGCCCGCATCATACCGGCTGCCCCCAGCTGTTTCTAGTAGCTGGGGGCCGGCGTTAATAGCCGACATGCGGTGATCACCTCGGCTGGCTATTAACCCTTTAGATCGCCGCTGTCAAAGTTGACGCCGGTGTCTAAAGGTGCCTTTATCCTATCCCTGGTGGTCCAGTGGAGTGGATCGACAACCCCCCCCCCCCTTAGTGCGATCGCAGGAGGCGATCCACTGCTGAGGTAGCCTAAGAACTTACCTCTCCTGCTTCGGTGCCTCCTGCGCTCTGAAGGATACAGCCTGGCAGGACCAGGCTTTATCAATTGAGCGCAGAGCACACTGATCAATATGGTTCTATGGAACCATAGCGATCTGTATGAAGAATCTGCATAGCGATCTGTATGATTCCTCCTAAAAGTCCCCTAAGGGGACTAAAAGTGTAAAAAAAAAAGTTTAAAAAAAGTTTAAAAACACACACATTAACCCCTTCCTTATTAAAAGTTTAAATCACCCCCCTTTTTCCAAATTCCATGTAAAAAATATATAAACATAATAAAAATAAACATATGTGGCATTGCCGCGTGAGTAAATGTCCGAACTATAAAAATATATTGTAAATTAAACCGAACGGTCAAAGGCGTACACACAAAAAAATTCCAAAGTCCAAAATAGAGTATTTTTGGTTACTTTTTAGTCCATAAAAAAAAAGGAATAAAAAGCGTTCAAAAAGTCCGATCAAAACAAAAATGGTACCGTTTAAAACTTCAGATCACAGAGCAAAAAATTAGCCCTCATACAGCCCCATATGCAGAAAAGTAAAAAAGTTATAGGGGTCAGAAGAGGACAATTTTAAATGTATTTATTTCTGTGCATGTAATTATGATTTTTTCCAAAAGTACGACAAAATCAAACCTATATAAGTAGGGTATCATTTTAATTGTATGGACCTACAGAATAAAAAGATAAGGAGTCATTTTTACCGAAAAATGTACTGCGTAGAAATGGAAGCCCCCAAAATTTAAAAAATTTTATTTTTTCTTCAATTTTGTCACACAATGATTTTTTTTTCTGTTTAACCGTAGATTTTTGGGTAAAATGATTGATGTTATTTCAAAGTAGAATTGGTGGTGCAAAAAATAAGCCATCATATGGATTTTTAGGTGCAAAATTGAAAGGGTTATGATTTTTAAAAGGAAAGGAGGGAAAAATGAAAGTGCAAAAACAGAAAAACGCTGGGTGATTAAGGGGTTAAGGACTCAGCGAATTTTATTTTTACATTTTTGTTTTTTCCCCCTCACCTTCTAAAAATCATAACTTTTATATTTTCATCCACAGATGAGTATGAGAGCTTGTTTTTTGCACGACCAGTTGTCCTTTGTAATGACATCACTCACTTTAACATTAAAATGTATGGCAAAATAAAAAAAAATTTAAAAGATAAACACAATTTTGCAAATTTTGGAAGGTTTAGTTTTTACACTGTACAATTTATGGTACAATAGACAGGTCAATACGATTAAAATGATACCCATGATTACATATTTTTCTTTTACTGTACCGCTTTAAAAAATCGCAAACTTTTTAACCAAATTACCGTATATACTCAAGTATAAGCCGACCCGAATATAAGCCGAGGCCCCTAATTTTACCCCAAAATCCCAGGAAAAGTTATTGACTCGAGTATAAGCCTAGGGTGGGAAATACATCATCCCCCCCTGTCATCATCCAGACCCCCGTCATTAACACCCTCATCATCATCGCCACCTGTCATCATCACCCTCGTCATTATCCCCCCTTCATCATCCCCTTGTCATCATCCCACACCCTCCCTTCATCATCCCCTTGTCATCATCCCACACCCCCCCTTCATCATCCCCTTGTCATCATCCCACACCCCCCTTCATCATCCCCTTGTCATCATCCCCTCCCTCTTCATCATCCCCTTGTCATCATCCCCACCCCCCTTCATCATCCCCTTGTCATCATCCCACACCCCCCCTTCATCATCCCCTTGTCATAATCCCACACCCCCCCTTCATCATCCCCTTGTCATAATCCCACCCCTCCCTTCATCATCCCCTTGTCATCATCCCACACCCCCCCTTCATCATCCCCACATGTCATCAGCCCCCCCCCCTTCATCATCACCACTTGTCAATGTCTGATACAGTGGTCTTCAACCTGCAGACCTCCAGAGGTTTCAAAATTACAACTCCCAGTAAGCCTGGGCAGCCATTGGCTGTCCGGGCTTGCGGGGAGTTGTAGTTTTGAAACCTCTGGAGGTCCGCAGGTTGAAGACCACTGCGGCCTTCGACATCATCCAGCCCCCTCTCACCCCCTTTAGTTCTGTACTCCCCTCCACTCGGCGGGACGTTAGGGTGCGCTAGTCTGGTGCTGCAGGACTGTCCGGTGGGGAGGTCGTCCAGTGGGATAGTGGTTCCGGGCTGCCATCTTCACCGGGGGGGGGGGCTCTTCTCCGCGCTTTGGGCCCGGAATAGAGGCGTTGCCTTGACGACGACGCAGAGGGACGTTGGTAATGAACGTACCTCTGCGTCGTCGTCAAGGAAATGTGACTATTCCAGGGCCGGGCCCGAAGCGCGGAGAAGAGGCCCCCCTGGTAAAGATGGCAGCCCGGAACCATTATCCCACCGGACGACCTCCCCACCGGACAGTCCTGCAGCACCAGACTAGCGCATCCTAACGTCCCGCCGAGCGGAGGTGAGTACAGAACTAAAAGGGGTGAGAGGGGGCTGGATGATGTCAAAGTCCGCAGTGGTCTTCAACCTGCGGACCTCCAGAGATTTCAAAACTACAACTCCCAGCAAGCCCGGACAGCCGATGGCTGCCCGGGCTTGCTGGGAGTTGTAGTTTTGAAACATCTGGAGGTCCGCAGATTGAAGACCACAGAGGGCGGAGAGTTCACTCGAGTATAAGTCGTGGGGGGTGTTTTCAGCACGAAAAATCGTGCTGAAAAACTCGGCTTATACTCGAGTATATACGGTAGTACTTTTAAAATCCCCCTATTTTGCTGACCTATAACTTTTTCATTTTTCCGTATAAACGGCGGTATGAGGGCTAATTTTTTTGTGCCGTGATCTGTACTTTTTATTGTTACTAAATTTGCATATGTAAAAGTTTTAATACATTTTTAAATTAATTTTCATTAAATAAAATGTTACAAAAAGCAGTAATTTGGGACTTTTTTTTTACGTTCACGACATTCATCGCACTGGATCATCAACATTATATTTTAATATTTCGATAGCAAATATGTTTATATATATATTTTTTTTTACACTTTTTGGGGGTAAAATGGGAAAAAGGGACAATTTACATTTTATTTGGGGAGGGGATTTTTAAATTTTTTCAAAACGTATTTCTTTTATTTTTACACTTTAATTGTCTCCATAGGGGACTATCTATAGCAATCACTTGATTGCTAATACCGATGTGCGCCGTTACTGGTTGGTTGCCGATAGCAGCCGGGATTTGCCGCTCATGACCCGAGCATCGGTCCGATGCTCGCGGTCATGTACAGGACGTAATTGTACGTCCTGGTGCGTTAAGTACCAACACACCAGAACATACATTTACGTCATGCGTCATTAAGGGGTTAATATGCTTCAAAATACAGAGTAATCTGTCTACATAAAGATAGATGTACCCCTAGTGGTGGCTATTTAAATTTTATAGTAAAATTGATATTTTTTTAAATAAATGTATATATAAAAAAGTAATCTTAGCTGCGGTACAGTGGTCCCTCAAGTTACAATATTAATCGGTTCCAGGATGACCATTGTATATTAAACCATTAAATGCTGAGACGATAACTTTATGGAAACCTGGTAATTGGTTCTGAAGCCCCCAAAATGTCATTCAAAAATAGGAAGAAAGATAAGTAGATAACTAATTCAGATAAAAAAGTAAGAAAGATCTGCTGGAAGCTGTAAATCACTGTCTATGTAGAGGACAGGACCTTCTTCAGGGTCCTGTACAGTACACACAGTTTCCCAAAAAAAAGTAAAATGGAGCTGCCCCACCTCCAGCAGCTATCACCGACACAGGTAAAGAGTAGTACAGAACTTGTATTACCTCTCTGTACTGTAGGGGGCGCTATCAGACAGCCAGTCAGTGCATGTACTTTAGGAAAACAGGGATTTTACTATTAAATGTCCATTCTGATTGGTTGGTTCTTCCAGCCATTGACAAGTTTCACAGATCTGGACTGTCTGTAGCATTGTATGTTGAGTCTGGTTTCAAGTTACATTGGTCCAGAAAAGACCAATGTATGTTAAAAATATTGTATGTTGAGGCCATTATAAGTTGAGGGATCACTGTACTACAAAATATAAAAAGTTTTTCATAATGACAGTGCCTCTTTAAGCATTCTAGTACTTTGAGCTGCTGTATGCTCTAGAGGAAGTTGTGGTGGAGTTGGCGTGATGCAAGGTGAAGGGGCAGATGGTGTAGTTGCCCAGGGGTAGATGGTATTAACCCCTCAATGTTCATGACGCCAGGGAGGGGTTTTTACCGAGAACTCCCAAACGGTAGCACTGCTAGTCCTAGTAAGGCAGGGCAAATAAGAGTCCAAGGTCAGGTCAGGGTTAACGGTAGCTTTACTGAGGTAGACAGATGGTACAGTCTTTACAGCTAGGCCAGGATCCCAGAGAGGGGACCAGTAACACAAGAGACCTTGCAGCTTGCTGGGACTTGCAGTGACTTTGGCAGACTTTAACACAGCCATTCTGACTATAATAGACTTGACTCGACTGAATGACAGCAAACAGAGATGACTTGACTTACTGACTTGTGGCTGTAACTTAGGCTTGAGACCTCCACGTGTGCTGGACACTGGCTCTGAGACTTCTGGACTGGACTTGACCTCAGGATCTAAGAGCAATGAATGATCAAAGAGCAAAATTGCAGCTCCTACCTTCCTTATAAAGGGGGGCTGTGCAAGGAGCCAATAGGCTAGCTGTGGGTCATCTGGTCACCTGGTGCTCTCTTAGTAACAAAACTTTAACATGTGACAACCATTATCATGTGACTAATAACCATGTGACCATATCAAAGGTCCTTTACATTCAATGTACAAATAATTACATTATGGGGTACACTGCAGGTGATCCCTGAGGACATGTAGGGACTCAAGCTGATAGGACTGTAGGAGATATCCTGTACTGGGACATCTCAAAGATGTGTACTTTTTTCCAGTCTGTCCACAGTGCTCTCTGCTGCCACCTCTGTCTGTGTCAGGAACTGTCCAGAGCAGGAGTAAATCCCCATTACAAACCTCTCCTGCTTCAGACAACTCCTGACATGGACAGAGGTGTCACCAGAGAGCACTGTGGTCAGATTTAAAAGAACTACACAACCTACTTTGGAGCATATAACAGCTGATAAGTACTGGAAGGGTTAAGAATTTATAATAGAAGTAATTTACAAATCTGTAAAACTTTCTTGCCCTAGTTAATTTGAAAACCTTTTTCTTCTTTGAAGTACTCCTTTAAAGGGGTTATCCAGTGTGTGTGTGTGTGTGTGTGTGTGTGTGTGTGTTTTGGGGTGTTCTGAATTATGACCATTCTTTCTGGTGTAAAAAAATAAACCTCTACTCTCCTCCTGTGCTTCCTCAGTGCCCCAGGTGTCCTGCTCCTGTCCCCAGTGCAATCCTCCTCCTGCTTCCTGATGTCCTGTCTTGGCTAGGGATTGTGAAGAGTATAGGAGAAAAAGGGGGAGGACAGCGCCTCGCGTAATTCTGTGGGCTGAGTGGTTTAAATAGCCCTTTAGTAGAAAAGTGCTCACCTTTTTGAAAGTATAAAAAAGCGCATCGAACCCAAACGTAATGGGGAATGGTAGGTCTGTATCCTGGGCTGCAGCCTGCAGGGAGAACCGGGCTTATGGGCGAAGTCGGTGGAGATGCAGAGGTTGAAGAAAAGAAAAATTCTGCGGTTGCGCTGCCTCGATGGATACGTATGGAGTCAGAGACAGGAGGATGAATTTCATGTATTTTATTCATACATAGAAAATCAGATGACAGCAAGACGCGTTTTGAGGGCAAACTCCTTCTTTCTCAATTGCATCTGAGTGACTTGTTACATATTGGTCCTGGGCAACAGGAAGAAGAATTGGGCCAAATATATCACATTGTCACTGTGGCCAATGATTTGTTGAACTGGAGTGTGACATATTGGGCCCGGGAGGCAGGAAGAGGATCGCAGTTGGGACCGAAGCAGGATACTGGAGGCACTGCGGAAGCACTGTGAGTAGAGGTTTATGTTTTTTTATACCAGAGAGAGTAGGCATAGTTGACCCCCTCCCGCCAGATGGCATCTTTAATAAGCTGCATTGAATGAACACTGCACTTCCAAAGTTTCTGCTCTTCTCAACTACCTTACGTCATAATAAAGTTAAGAGAATTGAAATTCCACTGACTTTATATTTAGCATCATGACCATAGAAATGATCAAGCATTGCTCATTTATCACATTTAATCTTATTTTGTCTAGCCATATTCTGTTGATATACAGAAGACATGACTTTTCCAGTTTCACTTATCTCATAAGAATGTGACCATCGGATAAATTATTTTAGGGATCAATACATAGTTTTATTTTGTGCTTATTATTATTATTTGTTGACATCTAATACATGAACATTAAATCTTGTCACAATGATTTTTTCTCAGGATTATGTGAGACTTTAAGAAATCCTTCAGTGAGTCAGAGTATTAAGGGATAAAATCATAGAAATAGTAATATAATGGCTGGTAAGTTGCTAGCTGTATATTGTAACACTCATTAGTATGTGTATACAGATGCAGGGAAAATAATTAGGAATAAAAATCAGCTCTCACATAGTGTTTGTATATGATTATTACTTTTACTTTAGAAAGGCACTGTTTTCCCCATTTGCTGTGACTGTATACGTACCGTATATACTTGAGTATAAGCCGACCCAAATATAAGCCGAGGCCCCTAATCTCACCCCAAAAACCCAGGAAAAGTTATTGACTCGACTATAAGCCTAGGGTGGGAAATACATCATCCCGACCCCCGTCATTAACACCCTCATCATCATCACCCTGTCATCATCCTCCCTTCATCATCATCACCTGTCATCATCCCCCCTTCATCATTACCCTGTCATCATCCCCCCCTTCATCATTACCCTGTCATCATCCCCCCTTCATCATCCCCCCTTCATCATTACCCTGTCATGATCCCCCCTTCATCATTACCCTGTCATCACCTCCCCGTCATCGTCCCCCTTCATCATTACCCTGTCATCATCCCCCCCTTCATCATTACCCTGTCATCATCCCCCTTCATCATTACCCTGTCATCATCCCCCCTTCATCATTACCCTGTCATCATCCCCCCCTTCATCATTACCCTGTCATCATCCCCCCTTCATCATTACCCTGTCATCATCCCGCCCTTCATCACCCCCCCTTCATCATTACCCTGTCATCATCCCACACCCCCCCCTTCATCATCACCGCTTATCAATGTCTGATTTAACAGTGGTCTTCAACCTGCAGACCTCCAGATGTTTCAAAACTACAACTCCCAGCATTCCCGGACAGCCATCGGCTTGTCGGGGCATGCTTGGAGTTGTAGTTTTGAAAATCTGGAGGTCCGCAGGTTGAAGACCACTGCCCGGGCCTTCGTCATCATCCAGCCCCCCATCCCCCCTTTAGTTTTGTACTCACCTCCGCTCGGCGGGACGTTCGGGTGAGCTGGTCCGGGCCATCTGTGCTGCAGGACCGTCTGGTGGGGAGGGATAGTCGTTCTGGGCTGTCCATCTTCACCGGCCCAGTCCATCTTCACGGGCCTCTTCTCCGCGCTTCCCTGTGCGTCGTCGTCAAGGCAACGTCATTATTCCGGGGCCGGGCCCGAAGTGCAGAGAAGAGGCCCCCCCGGTGAAGATGGACAGCCCGGAACGACTATCCCTCCCCACCGGATGGTCCTGCAGCACAGATGGCCCGGACCAGCTCACCTCACCGAGCGGAGGTGAATACAAAACTAAAGGGGGGATGTGGGGCTGGATGATGACGAAGGCCCGGGCAGTGGTATTCAACCTGCGGCCCTCCTGATGTTTCAAAACTACAACTCCCAGCATGCCCGGACAGCCGATGGCTGTCCGGGCATGCTGGGAGTTGTAGTTCTGAAACATCTGGAGGTCCGCAGGTTGAAGACCACTGAGGGTGCAGAGTTCACTCGAGTATAAGCCGAGGGGGGTGTTTTCAGCACGAAAAATTGCGCTGAAAAACTCAGCTTATACTCTAATATGTATAGTGATCCTCTTGAACTTCATAACTTAAAAGGAATGTGCCGTAAAAAATGGCCTATTGTTTAAATCAGGTTTTTATGTCAAAGGGGTACTCCGAAGGGGTAAAATGTTTTCAAAACAACTGGAGGCAGAAAATTATACAGATTTTTTTTAATTACTTCTATTTAAAAATCTTAACCCTTCCAGTAATTATCATCTGCTGTATTCTCCAGAGAAAGTTGTGTTGCCCTTTCCAGTCTGGACTTGTCCATTGCGTCTTAAAAAGGAAATGTCCAAAAGGAAACCTCACCCTAAAGCTGTAACAAAACCAAAGTCGGGGAACAGGGAGCCAGTGTCAGAGCGATTCATATAATTGCTGGGTATTTTAACATATACATTTATAACATTGGATGATGTTCTATGTGTGCTAGGGTATTTATGAATAATTTATACTTTTTTCTATTGTGATGTTTGGCTCCTTGTAGTGATTTATGTGGCAGTTACCTATGACAATTCACTGTACTATAACTGTTTACTTGCTTATACTGGGATCTATTGATTTAAGACCCACCAGATAGTATTGTTTTAAATACATATTGTTTAATAAACTATTCATATTTTATAGCAGTAATTTGTGACTTCATGGTCTTGGGTTAAATGACTATTAGGAGTGTTCCACAGGAATTTTGTGATAATTGGATGCTGGGCTTTTAGTAGATTACAATCAGGGGGTGTATGGTTGATAATACTTTGTACTCATGTTCCTTTTTAGTATAAAAGAATGGAAAATGACTTCTATTTTATAAACTCAAGCCTTCGTATACTTATCAGCCGCTTTATGCCATAGGGGAAGTTGTGTAGTTATTTCCAATCAGACACAGTGCTCTCTGCTGCCACCTCTGACTGTGACTTTCCAAATCCTTATAACAAACCTCTCCTGCTCTGGACAGATCCTGACACAGATAGTGGTGGTGGCAGAGAGCATGTGTCTAACAGGAAAGACTACACAAATTCCTCCAGAGCATACAGCAGCAAATAAGTACTGGAAGGCTTGAGTTTATTAAATAGATGTCATTTACAAATCTGTATAATTTTCTGGCACTTGTTGATTTTATTTTTTTCCAGAGTACTCCTTTAAAGGGGAATTTCAGCAATAAAGACTTAGGGTGGGTTCACACTACGTTTTCTCCCATACGGGAGCGCATACGGCAGGGGGGAGCTAAAACCTCGCGCTCCCGTATGTCACCGTATGCGCTCCCGTATGTCATTCATTTCAATGAGCCGGCCGGAGTGAAACGTTCGGTCCGGTCGGCTCATTTTTGCGCCGTATGCGCTTTTACAACCGGACCTAAAACCGTGGTTGAAAATGAGCCGACCAGACCTAACGTTTCACTCCGGAAAGCTCAGAAATGTCGGGTTACGCCCCTTTTTCGGGTTTGGGAGAATCCACATCGGGTCCGTCGGGAAAAAATGTTGCATAGTGTCGCAGACTGGCGCACGATGTCTGCGACATGGCGCAGACAAAGATGCGCCAAAAAAACCTGACAAAAGAGGTCGGGTTTAGAATAGTAAATGAGGGCCAAAATGTTATGGAAGCAGCCTAGTGTGCAGAAATTTTACTTCCAGATTCATGGCACTGGATTATTTTAGACGTTCACTATTGTTACATGGTAATGTATGGCCAGTGTTTTGAATTTTGGCGAAGCATACTGTAGTTTTCCCTCCACCATCAAATGCCACAAATATAATCTTGTGTATTATCTAATCTAAACAAAGATTAAAGAGGTACTCCGGTGCTTAGACATCTTATCCCCTATCCAAAGGATAGGGGATAAGATGCCTGATCGCGGGGGTCCCGCCGCTGGGGATCCCCGTGATCTTGCACGCCACCCCCCATTAAAATCAGTCCCCGGAGCGTGTTCGCTCCAGGTCTGATTACTGTTGATCACGGGGCCGGAGCGTTGTGACGTCATGGCTCCGCCCCATGTGACACCCCACCCCCCTCAATGCAAGCCTATGGGAGGGGGCGTGACAGCTTTATTAAAGTTTATTTAAAGTTTTATTATTCTGTGTAATAATTATTCTGTGTAAGCCTTATCCCCAATCTACAGGATATGGCATAAGTGTCTGATCACAGTGGGTCTTAGAGTCCCCCATCCCCCAGCTGCATTATGTCAGGGTCGGCACATGCAGTCAGCCACTCAAGTGCTGTACTACGTTATCTGTACATGTGCTGTACCAGGTTATCTTTAATGGCTTCATAGAAAATAAATGGTGCACGTACTGACCCACCACTCCATTCAGCTGGGAGAGTTGGGGTGCTGTTCTTGGGGATAAGGGGACACATTTTTATACCTAGAATACCCCTTCAGGGTACGTTTACACGGGCCAGTTACCTGCAGATTTTCCGATGTGTATCTGCTGCGGAAAATCCACAGCGGATTTTGCTACTATTGACTTCAATGGGTCTGAAGGAAAATCTGCAAATCTGCCTCTATTGCGGATTTTCTGCAGACCCATTGAAGTCAAAGGTAGAAAAATCTGCTGTGGATTTTCTGCAGCAGATACGCAGTGGAAAATCTGCAGGTAATCAGCCCGTGTGAACGTACCCTCAAAGCCAGTCTTAGTCGTTATTAAACAAATAAGTACTTTAGGTTAGTCTTAATAGTTATTTAAGGGGTACATTTATACTTAATGCCATTCTTATATGCACATTGCAAATAGACTTTAAGCTAAATATCTATTAAAAATCAAATCATTATTAATACAGCACCAGGCATTTTTTTTTTAAATAGACCATGCAGATATGTTTCATGATCTGTATTACAGTGTAATGTTTTCTCATAACATCAAGTACAACCTATAACACTAATAAGTCCCTACTGAGTTGATCCAGAGGAAGGCAAAAAACACTCATACTAGAGGTAAAAATTATTTTCCGACTCCAACATGCAGCAAACCTATATAAGTGCTTCATCTAAATGAACAAATATTTAAAAAAAACAAAGGCCCTCATTTACTAAGAAAATTGGGTTGTAAGTCTGTGTTGCTTTCTTACCCGACTGCTTTTTTCCCCTGATATTTATTATTATGTCGCATCCTGTTTGTCGCACGTGGGTTTTGTAGGTTTTGGTTTCCAACTCCTCTGAGCTGTCGGGAAAAAATCCACAACAATTCAACAAATTCGGGTTGGAAACCTTAATAAATACGTGGGAAAGCTCAGAAATGTCGGGTTACGCCCCTATTTCGGGTTTGGGAGAATCCACATCGGGTCCGTCGGGAAAAAATGTTGCATAGTGTCGCAGACTGGCGCACGATGTCTGCGACATGGGGCAGACAAAGATGCGCCAAAAAAACCCGACAAAAGAGGTCGGGTTTAGAATAGTAAATGAGGGCCAAAATGTTATGGAAGCAGCCTAGTGTGCAGAAATTTTATTTCCAGATTCATGGCACTGGATTATTTTAGACGTTCACTATTGTTACATGGTAATGTATGGCCAGTGTTTTGAATTTTGGCGAAGCATACTGTAGTTTTCCCTCCACCATCCAATGCCACAAATATAATCTTGTGTATTATCTAATCTAAACAAAGATTAAAGAGGTACTCCGGTGCTTAGACATCTTATCCCCTATCCAAAGGATAGGGGATAAGATGCCTGATCGCGGGGGTCCCGCCGCTGGGGATCCCCGTGATCTTGCACGCCACCCCCCATTAAAATCAGTCCCCGGAGCGTGTTCGCTCCAGGTCTGATTACTGTTGATCACGGGGCCGGAGCGTTGTGACGTCATGGCTCCGCCCCATGTGACACCCCACCCCCCTCAATGCAAGCCTATGGGAGGGGGCGTGACAGCTTTATTAAAGTTTATTTAAAGTTTTATTATTCTGTGTAAAAGGTTACATTCCATTTTCCAAAATGGTTATGGCAAGCAGATGAATGTTTGATGCTACCATAATAAAAATAATAATTTCTTGGCTGTGTCCAATGTGGCATTCATATTATTCTAAAATTTTTTAGAATGGTTGACTCGTCTATCAAAAACTGATTGATTTCAAAAGTTTGAGAAACTCCGCTTTAAACTCACAATGTTTTATTATTTGCTTTGTGCAGTTTGGAAGAGAAAGTGACAGCCTGTTCACCTGCACTAAACCTAATATACTGGGTTATAGTGCGGGTGAATAGCATTAAAAAGAGTTGTCACTTACTTTAACTGCTAAAGTAGTTTCCGAATTATTTCCATTTATTTTTCCATTCCTATTGCGCTGCTGTGCGCAATGGAGGCCGGGAGCAGACTCGGCGAGCTCCTCTGCCTCAATATTCACTGCCCCACCTGCCCCATATTTTTATGAATATGTTAATGTACATCTGCCTCGCTACACCCACACCTGCCCTCTGTGTGGACATGGCGCAGATGCAAGTTAGCAATTTCTTTGGGCAGCTTAAAGGGGTACTCCAGTGAAAAACTTTTTTTTTTTTTAAATCAACTGGTGCCAGAAAGTTAAACAGATTTGTAAATTGTATTAAAAGTAAATGGGGCTCAAAGGTCAAAGATATCTGGTTTAGAATAATTAGAATTTATTAATATAGAATATAAAATGAATTAAATAGGGAATGCACAGGGCCCTTGTACTCCCCTAATTAATTTAATACACAGTAAAATATATATATTAATCCCAATATAAAAATAGCAACTAAAAATTAAAATTCAATACAAACTAAAAATAACTGTAAAAATTATTCTGCGATTTGAGCCTGTGTGATCAATATAGCGATTGGCTAATCCTGTAGAGCAGCACAGTACAAATGTTCATTCCTGTTCACAGATACAATGTAGCAGCTGCAGATAACAATAAGTCAATTAGTATTGTATCTGTCCAGCCAGTGGCAACTAAGTTCCACCGATATAATAATACAATATAGCGCTTTGTGGATAGTCGCTTGAGATCGATCTTTTAAGTGTCTCTGTATATACCGCAAATTATCACATCACCCAGTTGGCAATAAAATCCAAAAAGTGCTCACCGCTCCCGGGATACCATGGATCTCCCTTCGGTGTAGTCCTGTGGACCGGCTGTATGGTGTATTTCGCCCGGTGACTGGCCTCAGTCAGGGATCGTGCTGCTGGAGTCTCGGCCGACTCCTAAGGACGCAGCACTTGGTGGTGGGCACCGTTTGGGGGGACTGCAGCGCTGTCAAGCGGAGTCCCTTGATCGAACCAACTGGGAAAAAAGGCGGTCAGCAAACATCGAATCCTTGTTGTAAATAGCCCGGTTAGCTTTAAACTTGTAATTAAAGTAGCGGCTGGATGCGGTATACAGAGTGAGTGACCCGGCGGCGTTCCTCGTGCACAGGTCGCGCGCTCGGGAGATAGCACACTGTAACAAATGTCTTGGATCTGTCGGATGATCGCTAGTGCTGTTAGGCAGATGTTCTATATTAGCAGGCTCAATATCGCATATTTAGAATCGCTGGACGCGTTTCAATACCATCCTCGGTTTTTTCTTCAGCAGCGGAACGTGTAAACTATAACATAATGGTGGTTTATATACCTTAATACACGCCCCTTCATAATGACCTAAACTATGACCTCACATCCTGGGCAAAAAATTAAATGAATGGCATTCTAGAGAAATGAATGGCATTTTGGAGAAACAAAGAGATGAATAAACTCTATTTATACTTGTCTATGAACATATCTACACTTAAATAAAAATTTAAATAATTTTTTGCAAAAGTATATAACATTACAAACTGTATACAGTTGTAATAATAACTAGAGACATATGGGGATAGATCTAAATCTTGATCACATTCTAGAAAATAATACAAATAAATAAAAATATAAGAATAAGAAAAAAAAAATAAGAAAAATAAGAAAAAAATGAAAATAAAAAGAAAAATAAAATAAAAATAAAAATAGAAATAGAAATAGAAATAATAAAAATAAAAATGAAAATAAAAGTAATAAAGACGAATAACAATAAAGTAAAATGAATAAAAATAAATAAATACAGAGACTACCTGGGCTTCTCATAATAATAGTGGACATATATGACAATATAATGGGACTCAGAGATGTGTACCAGATCTGTAAATTACTTCTATTAAAAAAAAATCTTAATCCTTTCTGTACTTATTAGCTGCTGAATACTACAGTGGAAATTATTTTCCATTTGAAACACAGAGCTCTCTGCTGACATCTTGAGCACAGTGCTCTCTGCTGACATCTCTGTCCATTTTAAGAACTGTCCAGAGGAAAAAGGAAATCCCCATAGCAAACATATGCTGTTCTGGGCAGTTCCTAAAATGGACAGGGATGTCAGCAGAGAGCACTGTGCTCATGATGTCAGCAGACAGCTCTGTGTTTCAAAAAGGTCAAAGTTTCAAAAATTTCCGCTGTAGTATTCAGCAGCTAATAAGTACAGGAAGGATTAAGATTTTTTAATAGAAGTAATTTACAAATCTGTTTAACTTTCTGGCACCAGTTGATTTTTCACCGGAGTACCCCTTTAACCCCTCAACGACGCAGGACGTATATTTACGTCCTGCGCCGGCTCCCGCGATATGAAGCGGGATCGCGCCGTGATCCTGCATCATATCGCGTCGGTCCCGGCGCTAATCAACGGCCGGGACCCGCGGCTAATACCACACATCGCCGATCGCGGCGATGTGCGGTATTAACCCTTTAGCTTTTAGCTCCCCCCTGCCGTATGCGCTCCCGTATGGGACAAAACGTAGTGTGGACCCAGCCTAAGTAGGGTATCATTTTAACCGTATGGACCTACAGAATAATGATAAGGTGTATTTTTTACCGGAATATGCACTGCGTAGAAACGGAAGCCCCCAAAAGTTACAAAATGGCGGTTTTTTTTTCAATTTTGTCACACAATGATTTTTTTTTTCCGTTTCGCCGTGCATTTTTGGGTAAAATGACTAATGTCACTGCAAATTAGAATTGGTGACGCAAAAAATAAGCCATAATATGGATTTTTAGGTGGAAAATTGAAAGGATTATGATTTTTAAAAGGTAAGGAGGAAAAAATGAAAGTGCAAAAACGGAAAAACCCTGAGTCCTTAAGGGGTTAATTTAAGCAAGCTGTGACCAGAGGACCTCTGGAGACCAAGTGGAGGAAGGTGCAGGACCTGACCCAGCTTTAAGGTCACCTGCAGACAGAAGTTGGAGGAGTTGTTGCGACCACCTAGAACCCTGGAGCAATCTGCACATGGCGAGACACGCACTTCTCCCTTCTGCTGAGTAGCAAGAAGCGGGTCTGCCAGGGCTGTGACCCAGAGATGCAAGACAAGAGATCTGCCTAGAAGAAGTTGAAGCTGCTGGAGGAGGATCCCCAAGTACCTGATACTGAAAAGCAAACAGCAGAACAGAGCTCAACCTCGGCAGTGATCTAAACATATTCCTGAGAGGGGTGGGATGGGCAGTGAATATTGGTGAGGCAGGGAAGCTCGGGGAGCTGGCTCTCGGCCTCCATTACGCACAGCAGTGCAATAGAAATCAAACAATAAATGGCTATAACTTAGTACAGTTTCAGCAATTAAAGCAGGTGACAAAAGGATTTTTTTCATTTTTGCACTTTCGTTTTTTCCTTCTCATCTAAAAATCATAATGCTACAAAACCATATGAGGGCATTCTTTTTTGCACCACAAACTTTACTTTGTAATTTCATCAATCCTTTTACACAAAATCTACAGCAAAACGAAAAGAAAAACAAGAAAAAAACTAAAAAATATACATTCCCTTACGTCCTAACCAGTAGCACAGATGGGGTATTCCACCCCCCGCGAACTGGTAGGACAGATGGAAGTTTTATTGAACCTAATTAAACAATCAGTAAGACACACCCACAACCCCCTGTATAAGTAAGAGGGTCATCCTCTGCCTCATTGTGTTTTTTTCTGTCCTCCCGGACAGTGGGACAGATGGTGACCCCCTTACTCCTGTTGGAGGGGGGGGGGTTTCTTACTTGCAGTTCTGGGCTTAGTTTGCGCCCATCTGCTTCTATTCCTCGGAGCCGCGACTCCAATCGCGGCCCCGGCCGGAAGTGCGTCAGCGGCGTCTGACGTCACTTCCTGTTTCTCTCTTTCGCTCCCGGCTCGTTTTTTTGCTCCGCTTTTGCCAATAATGCGGCGAAACCGAGCGAGGAGCCTCTTCTATAACCCTCTAACTAATAGGGTTCCTTTTCCTCCTGTTTTTTGTAAGACAGGATTTCTTTTTTCTGCAACTCCGCCTTGTGGGCGGAGTCTTGTTTTGGCGCCAGCCAGGAGGATATTTAAACTCCCCCTAGGCTGCCATTCAGCCTCCTAGAGCGCAGAGCTGTTGGTACTTCCACAGTCCTGTCTTTTTGAGTCTAGTAGTGCATCCTTGCGGATACTACTGTTTCCCTATCTCTCTATCTTACCTGGTCTCTTGCTGAGAACTTTGGGTATTTTTATTATATTTTAGCTAGCCGCAATTTTTTCTTGCCGCTACATTATCTAATCACTCCTCTCATATTTACCTAGATATGTCGACCGAGGGCTCAGGGGATCGTGAAGGCTTGGCAAAAAGATCCGCCAAGCGCAAGCACCTCTCTTGCCATGACTGCAATACTCCCCTGGAGGATAATTATGAATTTTCCAGGTGCCCTCCTTGTAGGGCTAAGTCTCTACCTTCCCATCAGACTGAACCTACAGTTCAGGATATGTATGTGTGGGTCTCCTCTAACATGTCGGCTATGCAAGCCTCTATTGAGGAGCTGAAACACGTTGTCTCTCAGAAACGCGCCAGACCTTCTTCACCTCCCAGAATGGAGATGTCTGTGGATCAGGAGAGAGAAGATTCCAAGTCCTCCTCTTCGGATGAGGAGGTCACTGCATCTTATTTTTTTCCGCTGGAAAAGACCCAGCGTCTTTTGAGATCCATCCGGTCGGGGGACCAGGATGTTGATCCCGGGGAAGCCTCTACCTCCGCCTCTAAGGGACCTAGGGTCTTTAAAGCGGATGATACCCTTCTGTCCGTGCTTAGAACGGAATGGAAAAAAAACAGAAAAGGGTCCGGTCTTAACTAAAAGATTTAAGACCATGTTTCCTATACAGGAATCTCAGCTTTCTTCCTGGGGCCCTGTCCCTAAGGTTGACATGGCAGTTGCCAAACTGTCCAAGAGGACAGTGGTCCCTGCTGAGGATGGGTCTTCCTTGCAGGATACAATGGATCGGAAGGCTGACTGTGCCATGAGGCGCTCCTACTCCACTGCTTCTGCGTCTGCATCAGTGGCGATAGCTTGCTCTGAGGTAGCAAACTTTTTGAAGACCCGTCTTTCTAAAATCCAGTCGGATTTGGACCAGGGGGTTCCTAGAGATGAAATTCTTTCATCCTTCAAGACGTCCAATCTGGCCGTTGATTTTTTGTGCGATGCTTCCACCCAGCATCTTAAATTGGCCTCCAAGTCTATGGCCCTGGCTTCCGCTGGACGACGTCCTCTATGGTTAAAACCTTGGAAGGTTGACAACTCTTCCAAGAACACCTTATGTGCTATGCCTTACGAACCCGGCATTCTTTTCGGAGCTGAGCTGGACCGCATTATGGAGGGACTTTCTGACAAGAAAGGCAAGTCCCTTCCTTATTCCTCCTTTCGTGGTCGAGGCCGGCGTTCTGGGGGCGGATCAGCCCCCCAGCCTAAGCCTCTGACTGCGGGCTTCTACGAAGCTCTGGGTTCCTTGCCGAGGTGACCTTTCCAGTTTCCCATCCTGCCCCCCAGATTCCAGTTGGTGGTCGTCTTCACCGCTTTTCAAGCGCCTGGTCCCTCCACATTCAGGATCCTTGGGTCCTGAGATTAATCTCGGATGGTTATTCGATAGACCTCGAATCAATTCCCCCATCCAATTATGTGGAGACAAGAGTTTTTTCACCAATCAAACAGGGGGCGCTAGAAACCTACATTCTGGAATACATCCAGAAGAATGCCTTAGAGGAAGTTCCTCTTTCAGAGCGGGGGTCAGGAATTTATTCTCCAGTCTTCCTAGTTCCCAAGGTAACAGGAGACTGGCGGATGATTATAGATCTGAGATATCTCAATCAGTATGTGAAGCACAAACGCTTTCGTATGGAAACTATTCAATCTGTGGTCAACCTCATCTCGCCAGGGGATTACCTGGCTACTCTGGATCTAAAGGATGCTTACCTTCATATTCCTATTCATCCGGTATCCAGAAAGTATCTAGGTAGGGGGAGTTCTAAAACACCTCCAGTTTGTAGCCCTCCCGTTTGGAATTTCTTCGGCCCCACACACATTTACCAAAGTGGTGGTAGCGGTAGTCGCTGCTCTAAGGCTCCAGGGGCTCAGCATCGTTCCCTACCTAGACGATTGGCTCCTCAGAGCTCCTTCTTCTGCGATCCTGTCCCAAAATCTGCAACTAGCAGTATCCTTCCTTCACCAGTTAGGGTGGATAGTCAATTGGGCCAAATCCAATTTCCTCCCAACTACCTCAGTGAGGTTTCTCGGCTTCATAGTCGACTCAATCTCCATGACACTCTACCTCTCTCCCGAGAGGAAATCTCGGGTGCAGGAATCGGCCCTTTTTCTCTCTGTACCCCGGAGAGTTTCCATTCGCACTCTCATGCGGATGTTGGGACTTATGTCCGCTACCGTGGATGCGGTTCCTTGGGCTCTTTGGCATCTACGCCCTCTTCAATCAGAGGTGCTCGCCACTTGGAATCTCAGGCCCTCGGGCCTAAACAAGTGCCACTCCCTGTCTTATCGAGTCAGGTCCTCTCTCAGATGGTGGTCTCACCTCGAGGACGGCAAGTCAATGATCCAACCCCCTTGGATCATACTTACTACCGACGCGTCCCTTGTAGGTTGGGGAGCGCATCTCTTGGATCTGTTAGTGCGGGGATCTTGGTCTCCTCAGGAGAGAGGGTTAACCTCCAATCTCCTCGAGATTCGAGCCATCAGATTAGCACTCCTCCACTTTGCTTCTCTTCTTCAAGGGAAAGCAGTAAAGATCCAATCCGACAGCATGACGGCTGTATTGTACATCAACAAGCAGGGAGGCACTCGATCACAAAGCCTCCTCAGAGAGGTGGGTCTGATCTTGGATTGGGCAGAGAGGAACCTAACCCACCTGTCGGCAGTTCACATTCGGGGATCTCTCAATGTGATCGCCGACCGCCTGAGCAGAGGACTTTCAACTGGAGAATGGTCTCTCCATCCAGAGATGTTCAAACAAATAATACTCAGGTGGGGTATGCCAGAAATAGATCTTATGGCAACAAGGTTCAACACCAAAGTGGTGAGATTTTGTTCCCTGTACAGGGAAGACAACCCAGTAGCAATCGATGCTCTCTCAATCCCATGGAGGTTCAGGCTGGCCTACATCTTCCCTCCAATTTCCTTGATCCCAAGGGTATTGATGAAAATCAGGCAGGACCAAGCCTCTGTCATAGCCATAATTCCATTTTGGCCCAAGAGAGCTTGGTTTACCCAACTCTTGCAAATGAGTCGGGGACAATTCTGGAGGCTTCCCCCAGAGCAAGCACTAGTGTCGGGGGACACTCACAGCTGCTCAAATCTTCAAATGTTCAACCTGACAGCCTGGAGGTTGACCAGTCCCTTCCACATCTAGAAGGGCTTTCTAGTGCGGTCTTGAATACCCTCTCGCATTCCAGAGCGGAGTCCACTAACAGAGCCTATAAAAGAATTTGGACAACTTTTCAGTCTTGGTGCTCCAAGAAACAACTACCTGGACAGAATCCAGCTGTTGCCACAATCCTCAACTTTCTCCAGGAGGGATTAGACAAGAATCTATCTCCTTCCACACTCAGAGTTCAGGTATCAGCCATCTCTGCCTTTCTCAATAAACCATTGTCTCAAGACCCACTAGTCAAAATATTCTTGAGGGGATCCTCAAGGTTAAAACCTACAATTATACAACCTGTCCCAGCATGGGACTTATCGATGGTGCTCAAGGGGTTAGCATCTCCCCCCTTTGAGCCCTTGGAGGAGGTGGACATGAAGTTTGTTACCATTAAAATAACTTTTTTACTGGCAATCACTTCAGCCAAAAGGATTGGGGAACTTCAAGCGCTCTCGGCACTTGAACCATATACTAAATTTTTGCCGGATCGAGTGTTACTCAGATTCATGCCATCCTTTATACCTAAGGTTCCATCATTCAAAAATATAAATCAAGTTATATCCCTGCCAGTATTTTCTCCTCCTCCATCCTCCAATGAAGATAGTTCTCTTCATTGCCTAGATATCTCGAGATGTCTCCAGATCTATATAAGAAGATCTTTGGAGTTTCGGAAGGATGAAAATCTGCTAATTCTCTTTTCAGGACCCAAAAGACGTCTTAAAGCTTCAAAGCCCTCCATCAGTAGATGGGTAAAAGATGCCATTCGTATTGCCATGGTATCCCAAGGTAAGGAGCCTCCTGAGTTTGTAAAAGCTCATTCCACCAGGTCTGTATCTACCTCCTTTGCGGAAAGGAGTCTTGTTCCCTTGGAACATATATGCAAAGCTGCTTCCTGGAGTTCACTCTCCACATTTATCACCCACTACAGACTTGACAGTAGATTGGCCGATTTTTCCTCATTTGGACGGACAGTATTATCTGCCGTCAGGCATGAGAGCCCTCCCTCATAGGGTTTCTGCTTGCCATTTCCCCATCTGTGCTACTGGTTAGGACGTAAGGGAATCGTTAATTTCTAACGATAATTTGTTTTCCCTTAGTCCTAACAGTAGCACAACTTTCCCTCCCTAGTTAAGTTATTTTCTTCTATTATTTACCTTTAGTTCTTCTTGTTACTACACAATGAGGCAGAGGATGACCCTCTTACTTATACGGGGGGTTGTGGGTGTGTCTTACTGATTGTTTAATTAGGTTCAATAAAACTTCCATCTGTCCTACCAGTTCGCGGGGGGTGGAATACCCCATCTGTGCTACTGTTAGGACTAAGGGAAAACAAATTTTCGTTAGAAATTAACGATTTTTTTTGTTATATAGAAATATATTGTGAGAAGGTGAAATGTATCGACGGTGTACAGAGATTCAAAAAGGCCATTAGCACTCCGCGGGCTTCTGGGTAAGGGAATATGCAAAGCAGCTCATCACATCACTTTCTCAGGTAGCATATCCTAGAATCAGCTTTAGCTCCAGTTACGGAGTCTCAAAAACTGATTGAGTTTTATGCCAAGCCAGAATTTTGCCCAGAAGGAAAGACGGCTGCAGACAGCTATTTCAGGGTGTTTGCCCCTCATCAGTACAGAGCAGTACAGATCTGGCTTGGCTGGTGAGAGGCCTGTGACTAGGTAAAAGAATTAAGTATTTCCCTCAGGGACATATATATATATATATATATATATATATATATATATATATATATATATATATAATAAAAATAAAAAGTACATTTTGTAACTTTTGGGGGCTTCTGTTTTTATACAGTGCAGTTTTCAGTAAAAATTATCTTTATTCTGTAGGTCCATATGATTATAACAATGCCCAATTTGAATACGTTTTATTTTGTTTTACTTCTTTTGAAAAATTATAATTTTTTGTATGAAAATGTGTATGTTTAAGATTGTCTTATTCTGACCCTTATAACTCTTTTACTTTTCTGTATACAGGGATGTGTGAGGGCTCATTTTTTGTGCCGTGATATGTTGCATTTATCGGTACCATTTTTGTTTTTATGAAATTTTTTTATTGCTTTTTTACATTTTTTATGGTAAGCTAAATGACCAAAAATATGCAATTCTGGACTTTTTTTTTTTTTTTTTTTTTACATATATGCCACTGTCCATGTGGTTTAATACATTTTTATAGTTTGGACTATTATGCACACGGATATACCACATATATTTATTTTTGTTTACATACTGTATTTTTTAGTCACCATAGGGGACTAGTACATGCAATCTTCAGATTGCATACACTGTGCAATACTGCTCCAGAAATCAGCATTGATCAGGGTTATCGGCGCTCTATTGCTCCAGCCTACCATGGCTGACTGGAGCATTGAAGCACCGATCGGATGGTGAGGAGGCAGGTAAGGGCCCTGTCATCATCCTCTCAGCTCATTTTTACCGTGGTGGTCCTGATCCGTCTGCTGAGCAGACGGGAGTTTTTTCATTTTATTTTATTTTTTCATTTTAGGTGCTATGATCAACTTTGATCACAGCATCTAAAGAGTAAATGCCATATATATATATTCTGTGAAATCACACTGTCCACTCAGGAAGCAGCACTGATTGACAATCAATGTCACATGCTGTTGTGCAAATGGAACAGACAACAGGTGGAAATTATAGGCAATTAGCAAGACACCCCCAATAAAGGAGTGGTTCTGCAGGTGGTAACCACAGACCACTTCTCAGTTCCCATGCTTTCTGGCTGATGTTTTAGTCACTTTTGAAAGCTGGCCGTGCTTTCACTCTAGTGATAGCATGAGACGGAGTCTACAGCCCACACAAGTGGCTTAGGTAGTGCAGCTCATCCAGGATGGCACATCAATGTGAGCTGTGGCAAGAAGGTTTGCTGTGTCTGTCAGCGTAGTGTCCAGAGCATGGAGCCACTACCAGAAGACAGGCTAGTACATTAGGAGACTTGTAGGAGGCCGTAAGAGGGCAACAACCCATCAGCAGGACCGCTACCTCCACCTTTCTCCAAAAGGCCACAAATGTGCATGTGTCCACTCAAACGGTCAAAAACAGACTCCATGAGGGTGATATGAGGGCCCGACGTCCACAGGTAAGGGTTGTGCTTACAGCCCAACACCATGCAGTATGTTTGGCATTTGCCAGAGAACAAGATTGGCAAATTCACCACTGGCACCCTGTGCTCTTCACAAATGAAAGCAGGTTCACACTGAGCACATGTGACAGACATGACAGAGTCTGGAAACGCCGTGGAGAATGTTCTGCTGCCTGCAACATCCTCCAGCATGACCGGTTTGGCGGTGGGTCAGTAATGGCGTGGGGTGGAATTTCATTGGGGGGCCTCACAGCCCTCTATGTGCTTGCCAGAGGTAGCCCGACTGCCATTAGGTACCGAGATGAGATCCTCAGACCCCTTGTGAGACCATATGCTGGTGCTGTTGGCACTGGGCTCCTCCTTAGTCCAGGTCTGGGATTACATCCCTCAGGAGACCATCCGCCACCTCATCAGGAGCATGCCCAGGCATTGTAGGGAGGTCATACGGGCACGTGGAGGCCACACACACTACTGAGCCTCATTTTGACTTGTTTTAAGGACATTACATCAAAGTTGGATCAGCTTGTAGTGTGGTTTTCCACTTTGATTTTGATCGTGACTCCATATCCAGACCTCCATGGGTTGAGACATTTTTGTGTGATTTTTTTTGTCAGCACATCTATGTAAAGATGAAAGTATTTCAGAGGATTAGTTCATTGATTCAGATCTAGGATGTGTTATCTTAGTGTTCCCGTTATTTTTTGAGCAGTGTATGTATATATATATATATATATATATATATATATATATATATATATATAGCAAATGGAGACACAGCAGCACTTCCAAGTGGTGATTAATTAGTGGCTTTATTAATCACAGAGTGAATATGCGACATTTCGGCCACCTCTCGTGGCCTTCATCAAGCAGACTGCCGAATCGTCGCATATTCGGTGTCCGAAACGTCGCATATTCACTCTGTGATTAATAAAGCCACTAATTAATCACCACTTGGAAGTGCTGCTGTGTCTCCATTTGCTGTATACCTTTTGGAATCCGTGGCCAGGATTCAACCACCGCTTTGCACTCCATCACCAATACTTGAGTGCTGCTCCACCTGCTGGAATGAATATATATATATATATATATATATATATATATATATATATATATATAATTTGTATATATTTATGTATGTTTCAGCATCACTTCCAAGCGGCTGGAAATATTTATGTGAAACTTGGTATACTTGTCACACCCACATCACAGGTCCTTCAACCACAATCTCTTCATCACAGCTCAGCCCCACCTTACCCCACAAGCTTCATTTCCAGGTGAATGTGTCGGTCTGGCTCACAAGCCACACCCTCTACCACATGCCCGACCCCTTCTATTTTTGACTTACATATGAATATGTGGATGGGATATATGGACTACATATGAGGTTGGGATATGAGGACAAGAGCGTCATAGTTGCTTTTGCTCTCCACAAGATAGGTAGGAAGACTGGGCAATGTTGGGTACTCTGCTAGTAGACATTATACACCTCCCCTGAGGCTGTGTTCACACATTACGTTTCTTGCTGCTTTTTTTCAGTTTTTGCTGTAATTTTCCACAAATCATGGCAAAAATTTAGATTGTACAGAAATTGTGAAAAATTTGGTAAAAATTTGTAATTTTTACCACAACTTCGAAAAATCACTGCAAAAACAGTTAAGACTTTGTTCACAGATTGCGGTTAATTAATGGTACTGCAGCTAATTAGCTCTGAACTACCAAAATTGTAGTGAAAATGGTACTTCCACAGTGATTTGCATAATTTACATCCTATGCACCATTTTTACTGTAAATTCAGTCAAAAAACACATGCAGTAATTAGTTATGGTACCACTAATTAACCACAATGTATATACACAACTTAGAGTGCAATAAAAAAACATAGAAGAAAATGCAGTAAAAATTCAATCTGTGAACACAGCCTAGAGACATCAATACACATATAAAACTCAATGGCCGGCATTTATAATTGTAGGTGTAAGTGAAGCATTTTTCTTTGTTTTGTTTTCTTTGTTTTGTGTGATACATTTTGTGCATGTAAACATTTTCTGAAATTTCTCTCTTCACATACACCAAAAAGCTAAGTTAAGTCTGGGCTGGTGTAGTTTTAGAGACTTTTCGTGGCTTTGCGCCTTTTTTGCGCCTTTTCACAAAAAGGCGCAGTTCATAAAACCCTTCCATATCATGTGTATTGCCAAAATCAGTGGATTGCAACTCAAAATCAGCAGTAATGTGTAAACCAAAAGAAGCAAAAAAGGCGCAAATAAACCCTGCTTGCGCCTTTTTTAGACACAAAAACAGTTTAACCCCTTAAGGACCAAGCATTTTTCTGTTTTTACACTTTCGTTTTTTCCTCCTCACCTTTTAAAAATCATAACCCTTTCAATTTTGCACCTAAAAATCCATATGAGGGCTTATTTTTTGCGCCACCAATTCTACTTTGGAATGACATCAGTCATTTTACACAAACATTTATGGCGAAACGGAAAAAAAAATCATTGTGCGACAAAATAGAAAAAAAAACGCCATTTTGTAACTTTTGGGGGCTTCCGTTTCTACGCAGTGCATATTTCGGTAAAAATTACACTTTATCTTTATTCTGTAGGTCCATACGGTTAAAATGATACCCTACTTATATAGGTTTGATTTTGTCGCACTTCTGGAAAAAATCATAACTACATGCAGGAAAATTTATACGTTTAAAAATGTCATCTTCTGACCCCTATAACTTTTTTATTATTCCACGTACGGGGCGGTATGAAGGCTCATTTTTTGCACCGTGATCTGAAGTTTTTATCAGTATGATTTTTATTTTGATTGGACTTCTTGATCGCTTTTTATTCTTTTTTGATGGTATGAAAAGTGACCAAAAATACGCTATTTTGGACTTTGGAATTTTTTTGCGTGTACGCCATTGACCGTGCGGTTTAATTAATGATATATTTTTATAGTTCTGACATTTTTGCACGCGGCGATACCACATATGTTTATTTTTATTATGGTTACATATTTTTAATATGGAATTTGGGAAAAGGGGGGTGATTTAAACTTTTAATAAAGAAGGGGTTAATGTGTGTGTTTTTAAACTTTTTTTAAACTTTTTTTTTTTACACTTTTAGTCCCCTTAGGGGACTTTTAGGAGGAATCATTTAATTCCTCATACAGATGAATGGGATTACATACAATCCCATTCATCTGTGTGCTCTGCGCTCGATTGATAAAGCCTGGTCCTGCCAGGCTTTATCATTCAGAGAGCCGGAGCCGACACAGGAGGAGAGGTAAGCCCTTAGGCTACCTCAGCAGTGGATCGCTCCCCCGCGATCGCGCTGCGGGGGAGCGATCCACCCCACTGGACCACCAGGGACTGTATACAGGCACCTTTAGACTCCGCTGTCAACTTTGACAGCGGCGATCTAAAGGGTTAATAGCCGGCCGCGGCGATCGTCGCATGTCGGCTATTAACGCCGGCCCCCAGCTACAGGAATCAGCTGGGGGCTGGCCGGTATGACGCGGGCTCGAGTCGGGAGCCCGCGTCATACCCCGGTAACGGCCATTGGACGAGTGTAGACGTCTATGGTCGTTATCGGGTTAAAGACATTGATAAATGTCAGCCAAGGTATGTATGTGTGTATGTATTAACATGAAACTTGGCACTCATGTTACTTATATGTCAACAAAAAACATAGAATAGGTGATTTAACCCTTACTCACCCCTATTTGCCAGGGGTAAATATATGTTACTGCATAACTTCCAAATACCTGGTCACATGTTACTTATGTCCACTTAAAATATAGGATAATTAATTTAACCCTTAACAACCCCTTTTGTGAGGGTCAGGGTTTTTGTTTAAAGTCCCATGCAGATCAATGGGAAATGTATGTTCCCACATAACTTCCGTACGGCTGGAGATATTTCAGTAATACCTGGTACACATATTACTTGCCCAGTCCCACAAAGCCATGTCCCCATTCTATTTTCAGCTTACAATATCTTATCACAAATCAGTCCCACCTGAGGTCGGGATATGAGGTCGGGAAATGAGGTCAAGATAGGAGGACGGGATATTTTGTCTATTTTGCTTGGGTCCCCCAAATTCCTTCAAACGGCCCTGTTGGGATAGGAGGTCGAGATATGAGGATGGAATATTAGGACAGGATATGAGGTCGAGATAGGAGGTCGGGATATGAGGACAGGATATGAGTACGGGATAAAAGGACAGGATATGAGGTTGAAATAGGAGGTTGGGATAGGAGGTCGAGATTTGAGGATGGGATATGAGGTCAGGATATGAGGACAGGATATGAGGTCGAGATAGGAGGGTGGGATAGGAGGTCGAGATAGGAGGTCAGGATATGAGATCGAGATATGAGGACGGGATAGGAAGTCAGGATATGAGGTCAAGATATGATGATGGGATATGAGGACGGTGTTACATACTGTGCTCCGGCGGTTAGCACCGGCCGTGAGTGCAGTAGCCCCATGTCCCGGTCACTGGCAGGGCCGGGATTCGCATTGCGGGACGCATGCGAATCCCGGCCCATAACTTACCCACGTCCACTCCTGCTGCTTCGTCTCAGCCTCGGCGCACGCATTCCCATCCTTTAGGGTGCATGCGCACCGGAGCTTTGAAATTTAAAAGGCCAGTGCACCCATAATTAGTAAGTGCACCTGAACACTACCTTATAAATCCCTGCATCTCGCACACATCCCTGCTGGATCTTCAGTGCTCATTTCCTAAGAGAAAGCATTCCCATTGCCTGTTTTGCCTACCTGTGTTACCAGACTTCCTTGCTATGTTTTTTGACTATGAACCTTTGCTGCCTGCCTTGACCTTCTGCTACGTTGACTACGCCTCTGTCTCATCCTCCTGTACCTCGCCTTGTCCAGTACCTGTGTGGTAGAGCCGTATCGGGGGTAGCGACCTGGGTGCCGTCTGCCACAGCAAATCCATCCTGCCTTGCGGTGGGCTCTAGTGAAGACCAGCGGCACCTTAGACTCAGCTCCTCTATGTGGTCCGAGTCATCAGCCACACAGGTAGAGGATCCACTACCTGCTCCGTGACATCCGCATCCAGGTACATGACAGCAAGATCCGGCCATGGATCGAACTGGGGTTCCTCTGCCTGACAACTCGGATCTTGCATCTATCGTGACGCTCCAGTCTCAGCAGTTGGCCCAGCAGGTACAGTAGCTTAACCAGCTATCCGCCATGATGCAGCAGTTGTTATCCGCTCAGCAGCAACCGCCCCTGCCACAGCCTCCTCCTCCTCCTGCTCCAGTACAGCCTTCCGCTGCTGCAGTCTCCACCGGGTCCAGACTCCGCTTGTCTCTTCCTGAAAAATATGAGGGGGATCCCAAGTCCTGTTGAGGCTTAGTGACACAGTGCTCCATGCACATTGAGCACATGGCGGACCAGTTCTCCACGGAACGTGCAAAGATGGCCATCGTCATCAGTCTCCTGTCTGGAAAGGCCTTGGCCTGGGCAACTCCGCTATGGGATCGCAGTGATGTCATCACTTTAAATCTCCAGGCATTCCTGATGCAATTTTGCACTGTCTTCGAGGAACCTGCCCGTGCTTCCTCTGCTGAGTCTGCTCTGCTAAGTCTCTCCCAGGGCAACTCCACTGTAGGCGAGTATGCCATCCGGTTCCGAACCTTGGCGTCGGAGTTGTCCTGGAATAACGAAGCCCTCTGCGCTACTTTTAAGAGAGGTTTATTGAGTCAAATTAAAGATGTCCTCGCTTCCCGGGAATTGCCAGCCTCCCTGAATGAACTGATACAATTGGCATACCGGATCGATCTCCGGTTTTCCGAGCGACACGAGGAACTGAGACAAGAAAGGGAATCTGCACGACCTTGGTGCTTCCCTCGTCTGGCGCTTTTCTTCCACCAACCTCCGCAACCTGCTTAGTTGCCTCCCGCTTTGGAGGCTATGCAAGTGGATCGGTCTCGCCTGACCCTGCAGGAAAGGACACGCAGATGAACCGAAAACCTTTGTCTATACTGCGCCAGTGCAGACCACTTCCTTAAAGATTGTCCTCTACGCCCTCAGCCGCAGGGATTCGCTCGCACCTAGGCTACACAGGAGAGGCCTCCCTAGGTGTTAATCCTTTCTCTCCACACTTAAATTTCTTAAATTTGACGGTCCAGCTTCTTCTTCCCTCCAAAGAGACCCTCTCAGTTCTGGCCTTCTTGGACTCTGGCTCTGCGTGAAACTTTATTGATGCTTCCTTAGTGCATAAGTATCATCTGCCAGTCTTCCGATCCAGAAGCCCCTGTACATCTCTACAGTCAACAGAGAAAAACTGGACTGTACCTTGCTTTACCTCACTGAACCCCTGTGGATGCAGGTTGGATTCCTGCATAAAGAGAATTTGTCTTTCTACGTTCTTCCTCACTGTTCTTCACCTCTCTTGCTTGGCCTTCGCTGGGGTCCCTACTGCAACCATCACTGTATATCCATACGTGTGACCAAGTTGGAATCCTCGTCTAGTCCTCAACCTGGATTACCTCCTTTCCTCCAAGAATTTGTTGATGTCTTTTGCGAAAAGCAAGCTGAAGTTTTGCCTCCACATCGTCCATACGATTGTCCTATTGACTTGCTGCCTGGTACCATACCTCCCAGAGGCCGAATCTACCCTTTATCTGTTCCAGAAACCCAGGCCATGTCTACCTATATTCAGGAGAACCTACAAAAAGGGTTTATTAGGAAATCCTCTACTCCTGCCGGAGCTGGTTTCTTCGTGGAAAAGAAAGATGGGTCCTTGATTCCTTGCATCAATTACTAGGGACTGAATAAAATTACAGTTAAAAACCCTTATCCTCTCCCCTCAATCTCACAGTTGTTTGAACACCTGCGAGGTGCCAATATCTTCTCCAAATTGGATCTTAGAGGTGCCTACAACTTGATTCGTATTAGGGAAGGGGACGAGTGGAAGATCGTGTTTAATACTCGAGACGGATACTTTGAGTATCTTGTTATGCCTTTCGGACTACGCAATTCTCCAGCAATCTTCCAGGAGTTTGTCAATGACATTTTTCGAGATCTGCTCTACTCCTGTGTCGTTGTCTATTTAGATGACATCCTCATCTATTCTCCTGACTTCCTGACAATATATCCTAGAAACGGAAGGCTGGTCTTGACAAAAGAACACTTTTCAAGTTTTGCGTAGAGTTGGTTGTCACAAAGACGCTGTAATACTTGACGGAGATGAAGACGATGAGTGTCAAGTATTACAGCGCCTTTTTGACAACCAACTGTACGCAAAACTTGAAAAGTGTTCTTTTGTCAAGACCAGCCTCCCGTTTCTAGGATATATTGTTACCAGTAAGGGCTTCAAATGGATCCTAACAAGTTATCCACTGTACTGGAGTGGCCTCAGCCTACAGGACTGAAAGCAATACAATGCTCCCTTGGCTTTGCCAATTATTATCACCAGTTTATTCCCCATTATTCCACCTTGGTCATCCCCATCGTATCCCTGACAAAAAAAAAACTGCCAATCCTAAGATCTGGACTCTAGAGGCCTTCAAAGGCCTTCAAAGTCTGCATTTGCTTCCACTCCGGTGTTGTCAACACCTTATCCGGACAAGCCAATCATTTTGGAGGTGGATGCGTCTTCGGTCGGTGCAGGAGCAGTTCTGACTCAAAGATCTTACAAGGGTAAGATTGTGACCTGCGGATTCTTCTTGAAGACCTTTTCTCCAGCAGAAAATAATTATACTATAGGAGACCATGGACCGTCATGAACTCCTGGCTATTAAGTTGGCCTTGGAGGAATGGCGTCATCTCTTAGAGGGCTCTGTGCATCCCATAACCATCTATACGGATCACAAGAAAATGCTTTATCTCCAGTCAGCCCATCACCTCAATCCAACTCAGGTCCCTGTTCTTCTCCAGCTTTAACTTCCTCATTCATTTTTGTCCCGCAGAAAAGAATCTTCGGGCTGATGCCTTATCTAGATCTACTGAGGGACCTGATCTGCAACACATTGGGGGATATTTATCAAAGTTGTCTATGTCCCGCATCAATATAGACCAAACTACAGAGGGTTAGTCTGGTCTATTGTGCACCTAATTTATCAAATGGCGCACAGCTCTTGATAAATTCTGTGCACAGACTGCATGATCTATGCTTTAGTCTATATTTAAACCTGCTCCAACATGGTCTGACATTTCGGCGTACTTTCAGCCTATGCGACTTGTCGCTGAAAAGTCGCTTTTGATAAATTCAGCACCAATGCATTTTTCAATGCATTTCAGTCTAAAATAGACTTGCATGCATCATGTTCTAAAAATCCTCTAGAGCAAAAGTCGCAGAAAAGTCGCACATATTTAGACTGCGACTTTCTGTGCGACAAATTTAGACAAGAAAAACCAGTCTAAATCCTTTGATAAATCTCCCCCAATGTCTCTCCGGATCGTCTTATTTCTGCAACACCAGCAGGTCTTCAGAATTTGCCCCCAGGGAAGACTATTGATTCACCTCGTTTGAGACTACGAATCATGAAATGGGGTCATTCTTCTCTGTTGGCAGGTCATGCCGGGATCCGAAAATCCATGCAATTAATTTCCCGGCAGTATTGGTGGCCCACTCTGAAACGGTATGTCATAGACTTTGTCCGCTCCTGCTCTGTTTGTGCCTGGGACAAAACTCCTCGCACCAAGCCTGCCGGCCTACTACATCCATTGCCTGTTCCTGAACAGCCCTGGTCCAACATTGCAATGGACTTTATTACGGATCTCCCTTCTTCCTGCGGCAATACGGTCATCTGGGTTGTGGTGGACCGATTTTCTAAGATGGCACATTTTGTACCTTTCCTGGGTTACCATCTGCACCTCAACTTGCCAAACGATTCCTTACTCATATTTTCCGCCTCCATGGATTGCCGACACATATAGTTTCTGACCGGGGAGTCCAGTTTGTGTCAAAATTCTGGAGGGCGCTCTGCTCACGGCTCAAAGTTCAGTTGGATTTCTCCTCTGCCTATCACCCCCAGTCTAATGGACAAGTTGAAAGGGTGAATCAGATTTTGGGATATTATCTTTGCCACTTTCTCTCCGCTCGCCAAGACGACTGGTCTGACCTTCTACCCTGGGCCGAATTTTCATACAACCATAGGGATACCGAATCCACTGGAACTTCACCCTTTTATGTAGTCTATGGACTTCAGCCTCGTCCGCCTCTGCCCTTGTCGACTCCCTCCGGTGTCCCTATGGCAGATGAACTAGTACGGAACTTTATTTACCACCATCTGGAATAAGACTCAGCTCTCCCTTCTTCGTGCCACAACGCGAACGAAATGTCAAGCGGACAAGTAAAGGCATCCTCCTCCTGAATTTTCCCCTGGAGACAAAGTGTGGTTGTCTTCAAAATTCATCTGCTGCAGAGTACCCTCCTACAAACTGGGCCCACACTTTTTGGGCCTTTCAAGGTCAAGAGACGTTTAAACTCGGTGGCTTATTCGCTACATCTGCCTTCCTCTCTCCGGATCCCAAATTCTTTCCACGTCTCCCTCCTGAAACCAGTTATCTATAATCGCTTTACTAAGGACATTTCTCCCACTCCCATCTCTGGTACCTCAGATGTTTACTCCGTCAAACAGATTCTGGACTCCAAACTTATCAGAGGTAAACATTTCTTCCTGGTAGATTGGGAGGGATTCGGTCCTGAGGAGAGGTCCTGGGAGTCACAAGATAACATCCTGGATCAGGATCTTCTCAAAATATTTTTGAGTCATAAAAGTAGGTGGAGACAAAAAGGGGAGGGGGGGGGTACTGCTACATACTGCACTCTGGCGGTTAGTACCTGCCGTGAGCGCAGTAGCCCCATGTCACCGGCGGGGCCGGGATTCGCATTGCGGTACGTGCCCGCATGCGAATTCCGGGGCCCCTCATTTACCCAAGTCCACTCCTGCTGCTGCTTCTTCTCAGCCTTGGTGCGCGCGTCCCCATCCCTTAGGGTGCGCGCTCGCTGGAGCTTTGAAATTTAAAGGGCCAGTGCGCCCATAATTAGTAGGTGCACCTGAACACTACATTATAAATCCCTGCACCTCCCACACATCCCTGCCGGATCTTCAGTGCTTATTGCCTAAGAGAAAGCATTCCCATTGCCTGTTTTGCCTACCCGTGTTACCAGACTTCCTTGCTACGTTTTTTGACTACGAACCTTTGTCGCCTGCCTTGACCTTCTGCTACGTTGACTACGCCTCTGCCTCATCCTCCGGTACCTCGCCTTGCCCAGTACCTGTGTGGTCGAGCCGTATCTGGGGTAGCGACCTGGGTGCCGCCTGCCGCAGCAAATCCATCCTGCCTTGCGGCGGGCTCTGGTGAAGACCAGCGGCACCTTAGACTCAGCTCCTCTATGTGGTCCGAGTCATCAGCCACACAGGTATAGGATCCACTACCTGCTCCGTGACATCCGCATCCAGGTACATGACAGACGGGCTATGAGGATGGGATATGAGGTTTAGATATGAGGACGGGATATGACAACAAAATATGAGGATTGGATATGAAGTCAAAAGCTTCCTCCATTGTTGATTTTCCTCCCCAACAAGGATTAGGAAGGAAAAACCGGGCAACGCCGGGTACTCAGCTAGTTCATAATAAAACACCTTAATTTTGATTATAGATCGAATCTCTTTCTCCTCCTGGCAATATTTCTTTCAAAAATGCACTATGAGTAAGAAAAAGCATTAGAAATGCATAGTGTGAACCAACACCAACCCACTAATGAGTTAACTTGGGTGATCTCTGGCACTAGCAGCGTGATGCTTAGATAAGTCACAGCCACAGCCAGAGTATTTATGAGAAATGTACATTTCTGTAATTACAGAACTCACATCATCTTGCATTTGTAAACCAAAATGGAGCCTATCTCATGCCTGCCACTGCTCTGTCCCTGCCTATTGCCCATCTATCCCTAACCCCCTCCCTGCCTTAATTTTTTTTTTTACTATATTAAAAAAATATTTACTATATTAAAAATGCCTTTTTGTCTGCCTGGTAGTGTGCTCACTACCAGGCAAACTTCTCCAGTAGGCACTACGTCACTGATGCCTGCTGGGGCCGACACTTCCGCCCTTAGTTCATCTATACAAGGTGCCTCCAGTTGTTTCCCACTACAACTCCCAGCATGATGGTAGTTGTAGTAATGAAACAGTTGGAGGCACCCTGTGTTGAAAGCAATAACTTTGTTAGGGACGCGCGCTACCCCGAACCCCGCTCTCCCCCCCGTTGAAAACAATAGTGGTAGGGCCGCAGCGCTGCCCCAAACCCCCTCCCCCAAGAGACATACCACAGCGCTACCACGAACTCCCGCACCCCCCCCAAGAGACATACCGCAGCGCTACTCCGAACCCCCCCCCCAAAAGAGACACAATGCAGTGCTACCCCGAACCCCCCCCCCAAGAGACATACCCGAGTGTGTAGAGCAGCAGCAGCGGCGTGTAGATGCCGGGAGGTGGGGCCAGCATGTGAAGCCAGGGAGCCGATGCGCTCTCAGCACAGGGAGCGAGCGCAGGCTGAATGAATTAGGACTGATGCCAGGCATCGGTCCATATTCAGGCGTGACGTCACGCCAGCTAGTGGCCGGTTTTCAAACGTTAAATACAACATAATAATGAAAAAAAATATAATACTACAACATATCAAAAAAAAGTTGATGACAGTGCCCATTTAAGCAAAAAGTGGTAAGAAAGACATATACAAGAAGCTGTAAATTATTCTCTAATAATAGCCTATGTTTCAATATATAAGCAAAAATAAAATAAAATCCCAGAACACTTCTTTAAATTATCAGTTTCTAAAAAAGTTATTGTATTTGGCCATTTAATAAACAGAATTTAAAAAATATTTTCCTTGTGTGCCAAATTTTGTCTTGAATAATAATTTGCAAATGTTTCCTTTTGTGCCTGTTTTAAGATTTCACAAGCTTTTATGTGTGCAAATGATGATTTATTAAGATATTAGTTGTTGGATCTTATCTGTGCCATTAGATTTTTATTTAAATTTAGAAATCTACTAAATTTATTGAACATTAACTGATGAAAATCAGACATTGCTTTTGAATTGTGGATCAACAGAGTTATTTAGAAAAACAAAACAAGGAAACTGTCCTGGACAAAAATGATGATTCCCTGATTTCTATAACTCTTAATGACTTCTGCTCTTGTCTCCAGGTATCTTGGCCGACTCCTCATAAGATACTGCTCCAGCTTTCAGGTTTAAAGGAAAACGGTGGCATAACATTTTCCATTTCCCCTGTGCCCTGGCTGCAAAAACTAAAAAACAATCTTTAACTCACCTTCCTACGTCCCCCCATTGCGCCAATATCGGTCCTCTGTGCTGGTCTTCTTCCTGGTTATATCACCAGCCGCAGAAATGTCCTGCCTCGGCTGGTGATAGGCTGAGTGCACTGTCATGTAAAGATCTCGGGCAGCAGCAAGAAGGTGGGGCCCAGGCTCCTTACCTGACAGTGCACTAAACCTATCAAAGGCCGAGGCAGGACATTGTTGCGGCCAGCGATACGCTGAGTGCAGTAGGAGTCACCGAGCCCAGGAACCAGGAAGAAGACCAGCACTGGAGGACCGGGACACACATATCGGCGCAACGGGGGAACATAGGAAGGTGAGTTTTTTCTTTTGATTTTGCAGCCCGGGCACAGGGGAAATGGAAAATGTTATGCCACAGTTCTTCTTTAAAGGGTGCCTTTTACCGACTGCATGTTTCAGCTCCTTCCATTGATGTTCAGATCACAACTTATAGAAGCCACTTCAGAATAGACCGACGTTTTGCTCTTGAATGCTGTTAGCTTTGTGTTTTTAGGTTATTATTGTCCCATAGATTGCATTGAGGGGGCGGGGTGTGACATCATGAGGGGGAGGGGCCGTGATATTACAATGCTCCCTCCCCTGTATCGCCCATCATCAGCCACAGAGCAATCTTCGCTCTGTGCAGCAGATGATGCGGGGTGCTGCAGGAGAGATCGCAGGGGTCCCCATCTGCGGGACCCCTGCGATCAGACATCTTATCCCCTATCCTTTGGATAGGGGATGAGATGCCTAGTGGCGGAGTACCCCTTTAACCCCTTTTGGCCATGAAGACACAGGATATTTTCATTTTTGTGTTTTTTGTTTTCCATCCTCTCCTTCTAAGTCTATGTTCCTATGCTGAAATTTCTTTGCAAAATTCCGCCAGAAATTCTGCTGAAATTTTACTGCCCATTGAATGTAATGGAAATTCCTCTGTCTCATTTACACAGCAGAAGTTTCGTGTCAGCAATTTCACTGTGGAAATTCCACAAAATTTAACCCCTTAACGACGCAGGATGCATATCTACATCCTGCACTGACTCCTGCGATATAACACAGGGTCACGCGGTGCCGTCAACGGCCGGGACCCGTGGCTAATACCGGACATCACCGATCGCGGTGATGCCCGGTATTAACCCTTCAGACTTCTCGATCAAAGTTGATCACTGTGTCTGAAGTGAAAGTGAAACCTTGCTGGCAGCTCAGTCGGGTTGATCGGGACCACCGCGGTGAAACCACGGCATCCTGATCAGCTGTATGGACATGAGGAGGATCCAGGCAGGAGCAGTTGAGCGGCATTAACACTGATCAATGCCATGCTATTGCAGTGATCAGTGTAGAAATAAGTGTGTGCAATGTTATAGTCCTCTATGGGGGCTATAACATTGCAAAAAAAGGGAAAATAAAGTGTTAATAAAAGTGATTTAACTCCTTTCCTAATAAGTCTGAATCACCCGCCTTTTCCCATTAAAAAACAACTATGTAAACAGAAATAAATAAAAAAAAATCCAGAGTACAAAATAGCATATTTTTGGTCACTTTTTATACCATAAGTTTTTTTTTTATAAAAAGTGATTGGAAAGTCCGATCAAAACACCGGTTTTGGTACCAATAAAAACTTCAGATCATGGCATAAAAATGAGCCCTCATACTGCCTCATATGCGGAAAAATAAAAAAGTTATAGGCGTCAGAAGGAAATTTTTCAACATATAAATTTTTGTGCATGTGGTTATGATTTTTTCCAGAAGTACGACAAAATCAAACCTATATAAGTAGGGTATCATTTTAATCATATGGACCTACAGAATAAAGAGAAGGTGCCATTTTTACTAAATAATGTACTGCGTAGAAACGGAAGCCCCCAAAATTTACATAATGGTGTTTTTGTTTTTCAATTTTGTTGCACAATGATTTTTTTTTTGGTTTCTCCGTAGATTTTTGGGTAAAATGACTGATGTCATTACAAAGTAGAATTGGTGGTGCAAAAAATACGCCATCCTATAGATTTTTAGGTGGAAAATTGAAAGGGTTATGATTTTTGAAAGGTAAGGAAAATGCAAAAACTGAAAAATGCGGAGTATCAGGAATAGAAAAACAGAGATAGTTTTGTTAAAATAAAAAAGTCTGTCCCCAGGTTGTGTGTGATATTACAACTTGGCTCCATTCACTTCAATGGAACTGAGCTGGAGAACTGCACCCCACCTTTTTAAAGAAAAAGCTTTGTTTTTCTATTTCTGCATAACCCCTTAACCCCTTAAGGACAATGGACATACTCCTACGCCCCCGTTTCTGAGTCCTTAACCCCTTCAGGACGGAGCCCATTTTGGCCTTAAGGACCGGAGCGTTTTTTGCACATCTGACCACTGTCACTTTAAACATTAATAACTCTGGAATGCTTTTAGTTATCATTCTGATTCCGAGACTGTTTTTTCGTGACATATTCTACTTTAACATAGTGGTAAATTTTTGTCGATACTTGCATCCTTTCTTGGTGAAAAATCCGTAAATTTGATGAAAAATTAGAAAATTTTGCATTTTTCTAACTTTGAAGCTCTCTGCTTGTAAGGAAAATGGATATTACGAATACATTTTTTTTTGGTTCACATATACAATATGTCTACTTTATGTTTGCATCATAAAATTGACGTGTTTTTACTTTTGGAAGACCCCAGAGGGCTTCAACGGTCAGCAGCAATTTTCCGATTTTTCACAAAATTTTCAAACTCAGTATTTTTCAGGGACCAGTTCAGTTTTGAAGTGGATTTGAAGGGTCTTCATATTAGAAATACCCCATAAATGACCCCATTATAAAAACTACACCCCCCAAAGTATTCAAAATGACATTCAGTCAGCGTTTTAACCCTTTAGGTGTTTCACACGAATAGCAGCAAAGTGAAGGAGAAAATTCACAATCTTCATTTTTTACACTCACATGTTCTTGTAGACCCAATTTTTGAATTTTTACAAGGAGTAAAAGGACAAAATTTTTACTTGTATTTGTAGCCCAATTTCTCTCGAGTAAGGACATACCTCATATGTCTATGTAAAGTGTTCGGCGGGCGCAGTAGAGGGCTCAGAAGGGAAGGAGCGACAAGGGGATTTTGGAGAATACGTTTTTCTGAAATGGTTTTTGGGGGGCATGTTACCTTTAGGAAGCCCTTATGGTGCCAGAACAGCAAAAAAAAACCACATGGCATACCATTTTGGAAACTAGACCCCTCGGGGAATGTAACATGGGATAAAGTGAACCTTAATACCCCACAGGTGTTTCACGACTTTTGCAAATGTAAAAAAAAAAATAATAATTTTACCTAAAATGCTTGTTTTCCCAAAAATTTTTTATTTTTAAAAAGGGTAATAGCAGAAAATACCCCTAAAAATTTGAAGCCCAATTTCTCCCGATTCAGAAAACACCCCATATGGGGGTGAGAAGTGCTCTGCTGGCGCACTACAGGTCTCGGAAGAGTAGGAGTCACATTTGGCTTTTTGAACGCAAATTTTTCTCTGGGGGCATGCCGCATTTAGGAAGCCCCTATGGTGCCAGGACAGCAAAAAAAACCCACATGGCATACCATTTTGGAAACTAGACCCCTCGGGGAACGTAACAAGGGGTTAAGTGAACCTTTATACCCCACAGGTGTTTCACGACTTTTGCATATGTAAAAAAAAAAAAATGTTTTACCTAAAATGCTTGTTTTCCCAAAAATTTTACATTTTTAAAAAGGGTAAAAGCAGAAAATACCCCCCAAAATTTGTAACACAATTTCTCCCGAGTACGGCGATACCCCATATGTGACCCTAAACTGTTGCCTTGAAATACGACAGGGCTCCAAAGTGAGAGCGCCATGCGCATTTGAGGCCTAAATTAGGGATTGCATAGGGGTGGACATAGGGGTATTCTACGCCAGTGATTCCCAAACAGCGTGCCTCCAGCTGTTGCAAAACTCCCAGCATGCCTGGACAGTCAACGGCTGTCCGACAATACTGGGAGTTGTTTTGCAACAGCTGGAGGCTCCGTTATGGAAACAGTGGCGTACCAGACGTTTTTCATTTTTATTGGGGAGGGGAGGGGGGCTGTGTAGGGGTATGTGTATATGTAGTGTTTTTTTACTTTTTATTTAATTTTTTGTGTTAGTGTAGTGTAGTGTTTTTATGGTACAGTCGCACGGGCGGGGGTTCACAGTAGTTTCTCACTGGCAATTTGAGCTGCAGCAGAAAGTTTGCGGCAGCTCAAATTTGCAGCCAGATACTTACTGTAATCCTCCGCCCATGTGAGTGTACCCTGTACGTTCACATTGGGAGGGACATCCAGCTGTTGCATAACTACAACTCCCAGCATGCCCGTTGGCTGTCGGTGACTGCTGAGAGTTGCAGTTTTGCAACAACTGTAGGTACACTGGTTATGTATCACTGAGTTTGTGACCTAACTCAGTGTTTCACAACCAGTGTGCCTCCAGCTGTTGCAAAACTACAACTCCCAGCATGTACGGTGCATGGTGTACGGTGACTGCTGAGAGTTGTAGTTTGCAACAGCTGGAGGCACACCGGTCGTGAAACACTGAGTTAGGTAAAAAAAAACTGAGTTTCACAACCAGTGTGCCTTCAGCTGTTGCAAAACTACAACTCTCAGCAGTCACCGACAGCCAACGGGCATGCTGGGAGTTGTAGTTATGCAACCAGCAGATGCACCACTACAACTCCCAGCATGCACTTTAGCTGTTTGTGCAAGCTGGGAGTTGTAGTTATACAACAGCTGAAGGTACACTTTTCCATAGAAAGAATGTGCCTCCAGCTGTTGCAAAACCATAAGTCCCAGCATGCCCATAAGGGAATGCTTGGAGTTGTGGTGGTCTGCCTCCTGCTGTTGCATAACTACAGCTCCCAGCATGCCCTTTTTGCATGCTGGGAGCTGTTGCTAAGCAACAGCAGGAGGCTGTCACTCACCTCCAACGATCCTCGCCGCACAGGTCAGTCCCTCGTCGTCTCCGCCGCCGCAGCTGCTCCTGGGGCCCCGATCCCAACAGGGGCGCCGGGGATCGGGGTCCCCAGCACCCGGGGTGCACGTCCCGCACCCGCTCACGTCCTCCAGAAGAGGGGCGGAGCGGGTGCGGGAGTGACACCCGCAGCAGGCGCCCTGATTGGTCGGACGGTAATCCGGCCGACGAATCAGGGCGATCGTGAGGTGGCACCAGTGCCACCTCACCCCTGCAGGCTCCGAACAGCCCCGAACAGCCAGTAATTCCGGGTCATCGGGTCACTGGAGACCCGATTGACCCGGAATCGCCGCAGATCGCTGGACTGAATTGTCCAGCGATCTGCGGTGATCGCCGACATGGGGGGGCATAATGACCCCCCTGGGCGATATGCCGGGATGCCTGCTGAAAGATTTCAGCAGGCATCCGGCTCCGGTCCCCAACCGGCTAGCGGTGGGGGCCGGAATTCCCACGGGCGTATGGATACGCCCTCGGTCCTTAAGGACTCGGGATGCAGGGCGTATCCATACGCCCTATGTCCTGAAGAGGTTAAGGACCGAGGACGTAGGAGTATGTCCTGTCCATTCTCGGCCCCCCGCCGCTAGCCGGAGGGGAGCCGGTGCCCGATGCCTGCTGAAATCGTTCAGCAGGTATCGCGGCATATCGCCCAGGGGGTCATGATGACCCCCCATGTCGGCGATCGCAGCGCATCACTCGTCAATTCAGACGAGCGATGTGCTGTGATTCCGTTCCCCGCCGCTCGCCGGGTGGGGATCGGAGCCGGATGTCTGCTGATTTCAATCAGCAGACATCTCGGCAGTGTGCAGGAGGAGGTCCGGAGGATCTCCTATACCTGCGATCGCTGCAGGACGCCGGTAACTACTTACCGGCGTTCTGCAGCGGTTCCGGGTCATCAGGGTAACGTGTGACCCTGTGACACGGATATATATGGTGACTGGTGGTGTAGTATACACCACCAATCACCATCCGTGCTGTACTGGGGGCTGGCATTGTGGCCACCCCCCTCAGTACAGTTGTGATTGGGTGGCCAAAGTGGCCACACCAATCACAGTGTAATGGGAGGGGATGGTGGGGGCTAGGAGCATGTTGCTCCATTCTGCCCGCCATTCCACAGAGATCTGGCGAGCAGGCCCCATGCTGCCCACCATCCCCTCAGTAAAAAAAAAAGTGCCCCTTGCCCCCTTTTTGTGGCCCCTTGGCACATAAATCCCCAGGGATAGCTTTAGATTAGGTAGGGATAGGTTAGGGTTTAAAAAAAAAAAGATTTTTTTTTTCCAGCGTACCTCAGTGGGTGTCCGTGGGTCCGTAGCACCTTTAGCTGCGTGACCCCGACCCTGCTGGGTCGCTGCAGTCTGCCGCCAGCGTTTTTTTTTTGGCGCAGATCTTTTTTTTCTTTTTTTCACCTAAGCATTTGTGCGGACTCTCTTAGTTATAAAAGGGCGGTCCGCCACCGTTTGTTAAAGCCCACCCGCCGCTGATCAGTCCCGTAGTACTGATCAGCATTTTTTTTGTGGTGGCGGCGCTTGTTTTCGCGTTTTCTACCAATTTTTTGCACCCATAGGCGGTCCGTGCCACCAGTAGCAGGCGTGTACTGTGTGACCGGACCTTACCTGTGTGTGTGCAGCGTGCCTCACCGCTGTCAATGATTTATCACTGATCAGCGTTTTTTTTTTTGTGGTAAAGGCACTTTTTTCGGTTAACGCGTTTTTTTTTTTGCACCCATAGGCGGTCCTTGCCACCAGTAGCAGTCGTGTACTGTGTGGAAGGACCGTACCTGTGTGTGCAGCCTGTCCCACCGCTGTCAGTGATTTATCACTGATCAGCGTTTTTTTGGGGGTTCAGGTGGGTGCATTTTTTTCGGGGTAAAGAGTTTTTTTTATTTTATTTTTCTTTTTTTTTTTGTGTGGGGGTCTGTGTACAAGCCACCAGCCACTGTTCTGGGCTGAGTAGCCAGACCCCCCACTGACTTCTGCGCCCCCTGCCGCCACAAGCGCTAACCAGTGCGCACACCACTGATTAGATAAACGCTTTTTTTTGGCGCAGGGCTTTTTTGCGCTAGAAGTCCCCTTTTTAAAAAAAAAAAGTCCCGTTTTTATTTAATATTTTTTTCTGTTAGAGCGGGTTAGTTTAGTTAGGTTAGGGAGGGTTAGGGAGGTAGTCTTGCACCACACCACACACATCAATAAAGTTTCCCCCCCCACACACACACACACACCCGTATCCCCATTAGAGTAGGGAAATGGCCCGCAGAGTGTTTTCGGCGGAGGAGGCATATGACATAATAGCCTCCGACACCGAGAGCGGCTCAGAGGACGATGAAGACCCCACCTTCCTTATTTCATTGTCCTCCTCATCATCTAGCTCTGATGATGAGCCACCAAGGTGGCGGAGACGCCGCCGTGTGGCGCCGCACACCTCCTCTGTCCTTGACCCTGTGCCCCATGCTAGTATGAGTCCCCCTGGCGCTCATACTAGTGAAGCCCCCCAGCCAAGATCACTGGTATATCGTACCTGAGAACTTGTCTGGACTCAGCCAGCAGACCACGAGCCCGTGATTCCTGAGTTTGTTGGCGACTCAGGAATCAAAATTAACATCGCCGGGTTCACTGAAAAGGACTTTTTCTGTCATTTTTTCAGTGACGACTTTGTTAATTTGATGGTTACACAGACGAATCTGTATGCCCAACAGTTCGCCTCCGCTAACCCGGGCTCACTTTTAGCTAGACCCGGCGGCTGGACTCCAGTCGATGCAGCCGAAATGAGGACCTTTTGGGGCCTCGTGCTGCATATGGGTATAGTTAAAAAACCCAGTGTCAGGCAATATTGGAGTGGGGATGTCTTTTACCAGACACCCCTCTACAGTATGGCCATGGCACGCTCCTGGTTCGAGGCCATTCGGAGATGTTTGCATTATGCTGATAATGCGGCATGTCCCCCCCCCGAACTGATCCTGCGTATGACCGCCAATATAAAATCAGGCCGGTCATCAATCACTTCGGGGCCAGATTTTGGGAGGCCTATGTCTCGGGGCGGGAGGTCGTTATTGATGAGTTTCTCATCAGCTTCAAGGGGAGACTCAGCTTCCAGCAATACATCCCCACCAAGCGGGCGCGGTATGGCGTGAAGATGTATAAACTTTGCGAGAGTACCTCCGGGTACACTTGCAAGCTTATAGTGTATGAGGGACAAGACTCCCATTTTGAACCCCCAGAATGTCCCCCCACTCTGGGTGTTAGCGGGAAAACCGTTTGGGGCCTTTTGCACCCATTGCTAGATAAAGATTACCACCTTTACGTGGATCACTTTTATACTAGTATCCCTCTCTTCACATCCCTCACTGCCAGATCCACGGTCGCTTGTGGGACAGTCCGGAAGAATCAAAGAGACCTTCCGCCCCATCCCCTACATGCTCCTATCCCCCGGGGTGAGTCCTGTGCCTTTTCCCATGAGAACCTGTTGTTGGTCCGGTATAAGGACAAGAGGGATGTCCTTATGCTCACCACAATTCATGGGAATGGCAGCACCCATGTCCCTGTGCGAGGTACAGCGGGACCGGTCCTCAAGCCCGATTGTATTCTGGACTACAATCGGTATATGGGGGGAGTTGATCTTTCTGATCAAGTCCTCAAGCCATATAATGCCATGCGGAAAACACGTGTATGGTATAAAAAGGTTGCCATGTACAACTCTTTTATACTGTACAAGTATGCTGGCAACACAGGGACATACCTGGAGTTCCAAGAGGTAGTTCTAAAGGCCCTCATCTATGGTGACCGCCAAAGAGCGGGTCAGAGCACCTCTGGAACTTTAGGTCCCCGGATTGTCCCCGGCCAACACTTTCCAGGTGTCATCCCCAACACTGGAAGGACGGGACGAACCCAGAAGAAATGCAGAGTGTGTCACAAGAAGGGGAGACGGAAGGACACCATGTACCAATGTGACACTTGCCCCGATCATCCGGGCGTCTGCATAGACTGCTTCAGGGAGTATCACACTTCCATGGAGTACTACATTTTCCATCCTTTGCCCTAATTTTCATTCCCCAGAATTCGGCTCCAAAGTACCAGTCCAGGGTACATTGACTTCCAAATTTTAAACCAAAACACCCCCCCCCCAAAAAAAAAAAACCTTTTCCCAATACCCCAATATCTTTTTATTTCTTCTTCCCCCTAAAAAATGGGTCATGGGACACAGAGTTAACAGCATTGGAGGTTTGCAGTTGCCACAAATGCGCAATGCTCTCTCTCCCCACCTGAGCGGATTGCGCATTTGAGGTAACAGAATAGGGACGGCCCCACACATCCCCTTCCCAGACAGATGATTCAGAGTAAAGGGTTTGGGGCGGGCATCATTTTTACTTTTGGCTGTACTCTGGGTCATCATTCTGGGAAAATAATTGGCATATCAGTACTAAAATTGCAATTTTCTTCCCCCCATAGTACACTTCATCCATTCCTGGAAAATAAATGAAGGGAACACCCGTCTGTTCCAAATCTCCACTTCACCCTATACACCTTCCCTAGGGGGTGTAGTTTGTAATAGGTTCACATGTGGGTGTTACTTTCTTGTATTTTCCTCTGAATGTATGTAACTGTTAGGTCCGTAACAAACATCCGCCTCAAATGCGAAGAGTTCTCGCTGAGCTCTGTCGTATTTCCAGGCAACAATTCGGAGTCACATGTTAGTTGTTCCCAGAAAAATGAAGCAGAGCATAGGTTGAAAATTGCAATTTTCAAAAAGCTACCCTTAATCCATTCCTGGAAAATAAATTTAGGAAACACCTCTGCGTTCGAAATCTCCTCTTTACCCCTATACCCATTCCTCAGTTTGGGTACTTTCTGTAATGGTGTCACATGTGGGTGTTTCATTTTTGTATTTTCCTCGGAATGCATGTAACCGTCAGCTACTGATATGCCATAGGCCACAAATACAAAGTGACCAAAGTGAGCCTTGTTGTGCGCCCACCAAGCATGTTACCCCATATGTGGATGTATTTTTATAGTCAGGGGAAAAAGCCCTCCAATTCCTCATATTACCCCATGTGAAAATGTAAAAAATTGGGTAACCCCAGCATTTTAGTGTAAAAAAATCTAATTTTTCAATTTATGGCCCACTTTTAAAAACACCTGTGAGGTGTTATTTCCCACTGTACCCCTTGTTACGTTCATTGAGGGGTGTAGTTTCTAATGTGTTTTTTTTTTTTTTGCTGTTGGGGGCTTTATAAATGCACATGACCCCCGACTTCAATTTCAACAAAATGTTCACTCCTTCCATTCTGAGCATTGCAGTGTGTCCACATAGCAATTTACATCCACATATGTTTTTTTTTTTTTTTTCTGAAGTTGTTCTACAAATTTTGGGGGCCTTTTGCCCTATTACCCAATGTGAAAATGAAACATTTGGGGTAACACTATCAATATAGTGCAAAAAAATCTAATTTTTCACTTTTACGTCCCACTGTTCAAAAAACCTGTGAGGTGTAAGTACTCACTGTAACACTGTTACATTCCCCGAGGGGTCTAGTTTCCAAAGTGGTATGCCATGTGGGTTTTTCTTTGCTGTCCTGGCACCATAGGGGCTTCCTAAATGCCCAGAGCTAATTTTGCTTCAAAAAAGCCAAATGTGACTCCTTCTCTTCTGAGACCTGTAGTGTGCCAGCAGAGCACTTTTCACTGCCATATGGGGTGTTTTCTGAATCGGGAGAAATTGTTGTTCAAATTTTGGGGGGTAATTTCTGCTTTAACCCTTTGTAAAAATGAAAAATTTTTGGGAAACCAAGCATTTTAGGTACATTTTTTTATTTTTTTTTACATATGCCAAAGTCGTGAAACCCCTGTGGGGTATTAAGGTTCACTTTACCCCTTGTTACATTCCCCAAGGGGTCTAGTTTCCAAAATGGTATGCCATGTAGGATTTTTTTGCTGTCCTGGCACCATAGGGGCTTCCTAAATGCGGCATGCCCCCAGAGCAAATTTTGCTTCAAAAAATCTAAATGTGACTCCTTCTCTTCTGAGACCTGTAGTGCGCCAGCAGAGCACTTTTCACCCCCATATGGGGTGTTTTCTGAATCGGGAGAAATTGGGCTTCAAATTTTGGGGGGTATTTTCTGCTATTACCTTTTAAAAAATGTAACATTTTTGGGAAAACAAGCATTTTAGGTACATTTTTTTTTTACATTTGCAAAAGTCGTCAAACCTCTGTGGGGTATTAAGGCTCACTTAATTCCTTGTTACGTTCCTCAAGGGGTCTAGTTTCCAAAATGGTATGCCATGTGTTTTTTTTTTTTTTTTTTTTGCTGTTTTGGCACCCTAGGAGCTTCCTAAAGGTGAAATGCCCCCCAAAAACCATTTCAGAAAAATGTTCTCTCCAAAATCCCCTTGTCGCTCCTTCGCTTCTGAGCCCTCTACTGCACTTGCCGAACACTTTACATAGACATATGAGGTATGTGCTTACTCGAGAGAAATTGGGCTACAAACACAAGTAAAAATTTTCTCCTTTTACCCATTGCAAAAATTCAAAAATTGGGTCTACAAGAACATGCGAGTGTAAAAAAATTAAGATTTTGAATTTTCTCCTTCACTTTGCTGCTATTCCTGTGAAACACCTAAAGGGTTAACATACTTACTGAATGTCATTTTGAATACTTTGGGGGGGGGGGGGGGTGTAGGTTTTATAATGGGGTAATTTATGGGGTATTTCCAATATGAAGACCCTCCAAATCCACTTCAAAACTGAACTGGTCACTGAAAGATTGTGAATTTGAAAAATTTTTGAAAATTTGGAAAATTGATGCTGAACTTTGAAGCTCTCTGGTGTCTTCCAAAAGTAAAAACACGTCAATTTTATGATGCAAACATAAAGTAGACATATTGTATATGTGAATCAAAAAAAAAATATTTAGAATATCCATTTTCCTTACAAGCAGAGAGCTTCAAAGTTAGAAAAATGCTACATTTTCTATTTTTTTCATCAAATTTTGGGATTTTTCACCAAGAAAGGATGCAAGTTACCATAAAATTTTACCACTATGTTAAAGTAGAATATGTCACAAAATCACAATCTCGGAATCAGAATGATAAGTAAAAGCATTCCAGAGTTATTAATATTTAAAGTGACAGTGGTCAGATGTTCAAAAAATGCTCTGGTCCTTAAGGTGTAAAATGGCCTGGTCCTTAAGGGGTTAAAAGACTTGTCTTATATTTTTTCAGAAATCTGCATCAGAATCCCATCAAAATCAAGGGTGATTTAAATTTCAGCGCCAGTCTGTGTTTTGAGAACACAGAATTCTGCAGAAATTCTGGCAAAATGCCGGCAGAATTTTGTCAGAATTTCACAGTTCTGTTAAACAACAGATAATGTTAATAAAAAATTTGTGCAGAATTGGGAATAACCTGCCATCTAAACATAGCCTAACAGTGATAACTCTTTTAGTATTCCATCCATAGACTCTTAGGGCATGTTTTTGTGCACGGCCAATTGTACTTTGTAATGACACCTTTCATTTTTACCATAAAATGTATGACGTGACCAAAAAAATATTTATGGTGGAAAATTAAAAAGAAAATAGCAATTTTTTTTTTTACTTTTGGGGGTTTTGTTTTTAAGGTAAAGTTTGTTTAATATTGCCATAATCTGACCCCCCTATAACTTTCTTATTTTTCCGTATGTGTGACTTTTTGATCACATTTTATTCCTTTTTTTTCTGGGATGTGGTGTGACCGAAAATTTGTAATTTGGAATTTGTTATGGTATTTTACTGTAAGGGATCATTGACATTATATTTAATAGTGCAGACTTTTATACATGTGCCGGTGATGCCCAATATGTTCATTTATTGACATTTTTTTCTGTAAAATGAGAAAATAGGGGGGTTTAATTTTTATTGGGAAAGGTAGCTTATTTAGTAGCTTATACAGGTAACTTATAGCAGCCAGGACCCATGATCTATGGAGCGTGCACAGCTCTTGCGTTCACTTCGAAGCCTGGCTGGGACTCAGGACGTAAATGTAGGTCCTGGTACACTATATACAAGGCGGCCAGGGCGTACAGGTACATCCTGTGTCCCTAACAGGTTAAATAAGGGACTGACTGATTACAAGTTTGAAGACACCTGTGATACTAATTTGAGGACACACCTTAGTTCAACATGTCCCTATTGTCAAATTATGTCTTATCTTTTCCATGGGCACCATCATTTTTGTCCATTATTTCATTTTTCAACATGATTCTGTTTAACAATAATTCCACCACAATGTCTGGCTTGATTTTTTTCAGGGAGCATTGTGGGTTTTTCTGTCTTTATCGGAAGAATACCTGCAATTCTGTCCACATTTGTACATTTTTTACACCCGATGTAGCTGTCCAATTTTTTCACATGCATTATAGTGCTATTTTTTTCCATAATATGTGCTGATTTCTTAGTGAAATATTTATGTTATCATTGCCCAGCATGGTTCCTTTATGTTCAACAATACAGCAATGTTCAATGGCATATTTATTTACTTACATTTGCCTCACCTTTTTGAGTCTTTGCTTTTTTAGGGTAGGGTCACACGAGCCATATTTGGCTGTGTATTTGCTGATGCATATTTCTCTACCCATCGAAGTCAGTGGGAAGGAAAATACACAGCAGCAAATATGTAACAAAATACGACACGTGTGACCCTACCCTTACTCAGACTTTAAAAATAGTGTTAAAGGGGTATTCCAGGATTTGTTTTTTATTTGACTATGCTGCAGGTGCTATAAAGTTACTGTAGTTTATAATATAGTGCCTGTACCTGTGTTTGAAGGTTATCTCCCAATTCTTCTGTAATTTTGTCCCAATGTTCATTTTTAGCAGCATACAAAATGACTGTTGTCAGGTTTCCTTAGGTTGCAGTTCGGCCCGTGACATTACATCCTTAGTCAGGTGTTCAGCGGAAGCCTGTCTTTGCTTTAGTGGGTAGAGTGACCGCTGAGACAGCGGGAGGTTAGAAAACACTGATCTATCGCATTGAAGTGAGTACAGGTGTGATTTAATGGATTGGGTGGCTGATGTGTGGGAAGAAGAAAATTGACCTCACACATACAAACAATGAATAATGGGACATGTAAATCAAGGGAGGGAACTCCAACAGGTAATAGCCAGTTCACAAAAGGATAGCCACGACATTATAGTTGATTCAGAACACACCTGTCTAGCTCCAAGACAAGCACAGACCCTTCCTAATCAAGTCCATTACTGTCTGACAGATAAGTACCACGGCCTCTTGAAGCTGGCGATTTACACATAAATGTTCAGAACGCTGGGGTGTTCGTGGGGGATTCCAGCAACCGGACCCCCACTATCAGACATCTTATCCCCAATTGTTTGGATAGGGTATAAGATGTCTAGGGGTGCAGTACCCCTTAAAGTTGATCTGTTGTGTTTCCGTTATGTGTCCGTCATTTCACTGAATTATAAGAATATCAAAAAATACAGTATGCTGAATTTTTTGTCAAGGAACCATTAAGAATATATTGGAAGGGCTCAAGACTCGAGTCTGCTCCATAATGGGTAGCTTCTTTATGAAATTGAGGGCTGCCACTAATAGCTATTAGTCGTGTTACCAAATTTAAATGCCATTGTAAAAACTGACAGCAGCATTTACACATTGTTTGGTGTATATCATTGTTGATGAAGTGGCTGGATCAGCTCCCTGCAATGTGATCGCTGTCAAGCCCCACGGATGTGGACCCACTATCCCACAAGTGACTGCTGGCCAAACTTGCAGAGTGGAGCAGGCAGATGCAACAGAAGGTATCAGATGCAGCAGAGCTGAATTAGGTGACTTTAGCAGGCAAGTGCTGTAACAACATCAGAGCAGGAAAGCTCAGGTGCAGCAGAATGGAAGACGGCAGACAGGAACAATGGAAGACAGAAGACAGGGACCTTCGCTGTAGTAAACTACAATGTTGCTCAGGCACCACAGGAAGGGAGGAGTGCTCTTTTATAGAAGCATAGAAGCGTGAAAAAAGATAAATAATAAATGTATTTGGTATCATTGCGTGCTTAAATGTCCGAACTATAAAAATATAATGTTAATGATCCCCTACAGCGAACGGCGTAAATGTAAAAAAAGGCAAAAATTTATACTTTTTTGTCACATCAAACTGCCATTTGTTTTTTTATAAAAAGCGATCAAAAGGTCACATATACACATCTGGTACCAAAACAAACTACAGATCATGGCGCAAAAAATTAGCCCTCACACATCCCATAATCCGGAAAAATAAGAATGTAAGTATGTAACCATGGGTATCATTTTAATCGTATTGACCCAGAGAATAAAGAAAACATGTATTTTTTACCGTAAAGTGTACAGCGCGAAAACAAAACCCCCCAAAATTTGCTAAATAATAATTTTTGTTTACATTTTCTTACACAAAAAATAATTTTTTGGGTTTACCATACATTTTAGGGTAAAATGAGTGATGTCATTACAAAGTACAACTGGTCGCGCAAAAACAAGCCCTCATATGGGTCTGTGAATGGAAATATAAAGGAGTTATGAATTTTAGAAGGCGAGGAGGAAAAACCAAAAACGCAAAAATAAAATTGGCTGCGTCGTTAAGGTGAAAATGGGCTGAGTCCTTAAGGGGTTAATAACCACCCTCTGTTCCTATCACTGAGCCAGTCACTTACCCACACACATTTTCCCCAAGCCCAAGCCTTCTCATTTTATGAACCAAACTTTTATGCAACACCATATCAAATGCTTGGGAAAATCCAGCAATTCACACAGGTCCAGTCTTGGGCTAAACACAGGGGTCAAGTCCTGTGACAAAAAGTGTGGAAACTCACCCAAGATTTCCACTCTAGGGCTGGTCCTGCTAAGGGGAACAGTGTTCCTGCTGTGGAAAAAGTACAGGAGCTTAGTTTCCACACGTCCCTGCAGGACTTGAGCCCTGGCTATACATATACCAAATATCACTTTTTCAACATAAATTTGACTATTGATAGTCTATGAACAGGTAAGGCATACACCAGAGAATATCTGAGTGGTGGTGTTCAGATGCATTATAGTTTTGGGGGTGAATTTTTCATTTTTGGTGTAGGTAAACAATTTTTGTCCACATTTATTTTGTGTGGTAGTAATGTGTAAGTGGTTGCAGGGCATTTGATTAATTTTGCACAGGTACACATTTTCTGAAATTTCAGTTCAGTACATCATTTTCTATGGTTTACAATTTTGTGACATTTTATCACGTTGCTTAAAAACTTTTCTACACACACCAAAAAGCTAAGCCATGTCTAGGCTGATGTATATTTATGATTTGTAAAATTTGTGACAATTTTAACCTCATTACAAACACGTTGTTTTTTTTATTTTGAAAAAAGTCTAAATGCATTGTGCAAACTTTTTTTGGCCATTTACCACCAGTAAAACTGTGTAAAACTAAAGATAATATTAAAAAAAAAAGCTGTTTTATTTTGTTTTATATGATATATTGTAGAATGTTGTTCTTTACATTTATGAACATAGACATTATTATTGCATTGTTTAGCCTCGCATGTGTTTTTATTACTAAAGAATAATTACTTCACTATTGCTTTCAATATATTTTCTGTATTGTGTACAGCTGATTAATTTAAATCTTTTTAATTTTATTATGTGAGTGGGTGTTTATTAAAATTGTGGGGTGTAACTGATCGCTGTTATAAAGAACTTTTTTTTCCTCAAGAAGTTGCAAATATCCTTAAACAACCTTTAGAAGGTTCATATTTTTTTATTTTTATGAATGACATTTATTTTGTCTGCTTCTTGTACACAGACAGACGCTTTATTTTTATAGCTGTTACCATATGATGCATGCCACTTGTCACTTGTTATATTAACCTTATAAGAAGGCCACAGGATGTTTAACCCCTTAATAGACGTAAATATACATCCTAGTGCACTGGTACTTAATGTACCAGTACACATATTTGCATCCTACCCCTTAAGGACCAAGCCCATTTTAACCTTAAAGGGGTACTACCGTGCTGACAGCTTATCCCCTGTCTAAAGGATAGGGGATAAGTTGCCTGATCACGCGGGGGACCCCCGCGATCTCGCACGCAGCACCCCGCTCTCATCAGGCCCTGGAGCCAACATCGCTCCGGGTCTGATGACTGCCGATCACATGGCCGGAGTATCGTGACGTCACGGCTCTGCCCCCATGTGATATCATGCTCCGCCCCCTCAATGTTAGTCTATGGGGCAGGGGGCGAGACACTGGCCCCGTCATTAGACCCGGAGCGGATGTTCGCTCCGGAGCCTGATGAGAGCGGGGTGCTGCGTGCGAGATTGCAGGGGGTCCCCAGCGGCGGGACCCCACGCGATCAGGCAACTTATCTCCTATCCTTTATATAGATAAGTTGTCAGCACGGTAGTACCCCTTTAAAGGGGTACTCCGCTCCTAAACATCTTATCCCCTATCCAAAGGATAGGGAATAAGATGTCATATCACCGCGGTCGCTCTGTGCGTAATGACGGACGATACAGGGGATGGAACAGCGTGACATCACGGCCTGCCCCCTCAATACAAGTCTATGGCAGGGGTGTGATGACCGCCACGCCCCCTCCCATAGACTCGTATTGGGGGGGCGGGCCGTGATGTCATGAGGGGCGGAGTCGTGACGTAACCTATATAAAGGCTTGTTTTTTGTGTGACCAATTGTACTTTGTAATATAACCTCTCATTTTACCATAAAATGTATGGCGAACCCAAAAAAATATTTTTTTAGGGATGAAATTTCAATGAAAACCACAATTTTGCAAATTTTTAGGGTTTCGTTTTCGAACTGTAAACTTTACGGTAAAAATGACATGTGTTCTTTATTCTGTGGGTCAATACGATTAAAATGATACCCATTGCTAGATACTTTCATTTTTTTTAAAAAAATCGCAAACTTTTTGTACAAAATCAGTAATCTAAAATCGCTCTATTTTGACCACCTATAACTTTTTCATTTTTCCGTATATAGGGCAGTATGAGGGCTAATTTTTTGCGCCGTCATCTGTTTTCATCAATACCACATTTGCATATATAAAACTTTTAGATTATTTTTTATAAATTTTTCCGGAATAAAATTTGACTAAAAAGCAGCATTTTGGGATTTTACGCCATTCACCGTACCGGATCATTAACATTATATTTTGATAGTTCGGACATTTACACATGCGGCAATACCAAATATGTTTATAAAACAAAATTACGCTTTTTTGGGGTAAAATGGGAATTTATTGGGGGAGGGGATTTTTCACTTTTTTTACTTTTTATTTTTACATTTTTAAACTTTTCTTTTACACTTTTTATCATTAGATTGCTAATACTGTTCAGTGCTATGCATAGAGCATGATCAGTATTATCGGCTATCTGTACTGATCACGGCATCTTAGGAGTTAATGGCGGACATTCGCGCGATTGCGGATGTCGGGCATTACCGGCGGGTCCCAAAATGCTGCTAGCAGCCGGAACATGCCGTGTATGACACGAGCACCTCTTTGATGCTCGCGGTCAAACACAGGACATAAATGTACGTCCTGGTGCGCTAAGTGCCACCGCACCAGGATGTACATTTATGTCCGTTGTTGTAAAGGGGTTAACAGGAGCTATGGTCGCTTCATGCACGGCAGGTCCCAACAGCTGTCAACAGCCAGAAGCCCGCCGGTAATGGTGGTAATGGGCCGCCATTAACCCATCAGATGGCGTGATCAATATTGATCACGGCATCTGCAGCATGAACGGAGATCGGATGGACTCATCGGGCCACCTGCGACACAATAGCGGGAGTTCTATAAGTCAAATTGGCAGCCGAAGGTCCCTTTACCTACCTCCCCACGGCTCCCACGATCTCCTCCTCTGGTCTGTCTTCTAGCCGACCAGAGAAGTAGATGACTGAAACCTAAATAATAGGACATAAAAAGTCAAATACATTTTTTTTTAAGTTAATAGGCCCATCCTCAATAAAAAGTTAATTCCCCCCTTTTCCCATCTTACAAAAAAATTGTAAAAAAGAAAAAACATATTTGATATGACTGCGTGTGTAAATGTCTGAAATATAAAAAAAATAATGTTAATAATCCTGCACGGTGAATAATGTAAACATGAAACAGGTACATATATGCAAAAGGGAAACCAATAATAAATAAATATATTACCCCTCAAACAGCCCCGTATTCAGAAGAATTAGAAAGTGATTGGGGTCAGAATAGAGCAATTTAAAACATATTAATTGGTATGTTAAAAAAGTTTGAGGTTTTTTAAAAGCTGTATAATAATAGTAAAGCATGTAATAAAGAAAACATGTCAGTTATAGGCTAGGTTTCCACACAAGTTTTTTCTGGCATATTTTTTAGAAGCCCATAGTGTATTCAAAATTAATGGAAACTATAAAGAAAACATTTATACTTCTCCTATATGCTGGATCCACTTTTGACTTCGGCTCAAAAACGTCAGTGGCAGTTTTCCCAAAACTCCAGAAAAAGCCTGTTTTGAAGCTTAGCCTTACTGTCATACATTTTAGTAAAATGAAAGGTGTTATATCAAAGTACAATGGGTCACATAAAAACATGCCTTTGTATTGATCTGTGGATGGCAAAATAAAATATATAGCTCTTAAAAGGCGAGGAGAAAAAACATGAAAATGCAAAACTAGAAGCTGTTCTCAATATGCTGTATTTGTTATGCCTTTGGTGGTTTGTCTATTTAGTATATCTCCAGGGCAATACAAAAAGCTGATAGATGGACACAGTGCTGGGACTTGTAGTACAAAGGAAGGATTTGGAAATCCAAACACCGGGTTCAGCTCCAGGACCAGACCCAAGGTTCAAAGATAACAGAGTCCAATCGAACAAATTGCAATGTATTTATTCACCCACACAAAGAAGCTAGGTATTGATTCATCACTAGAATCTTTGAAATATGCTTAAAGGAGAACTGCAGCCATAGAACACTTATCCCCTATCTGCAGCATAGGGAATAAGTGTCTGATCACAGGTGGGTCCAAACGCTGAGACCCCGGCGATCTCCTGTACGGGGCCCCAGCTCTGCCACGGCTCTCCCCATGCAGGAGGCATGTCGGGTGCAATATGACGCCGCAGCCGACATGCCCCCTCCAGGTATCTCTATGGGAGAGACGGAGATGCAGCATTTGTGCTGTTGACCTCTAAATAACGTCGACGACACGAGCATTAGCCACGCATAGCCGCGGCAGTTCCGGTCCCCCGTACGGGAGATCGCGCGGGGGTCCCAGTGGTTGGACCAAACAGACTTTTATCCCCCCTATCCTGCAGATAGGGGATGTGTTCTATGGCTGCAGTACTCCTTTAAGAAAGATTCTATTAGTAAATCAAAATGTTTGAACCAGTGGAGTGCTGCTTCTTCTTGACTCACAACCCATTTAACTTCACTTGTAAAACTTTTATCTAATAACAACATGTCAAATTTAACCATGTTCACCATAGCATAACTTCTGTAATTGCACTAATAATTGTTAAACGCTATATAGAGATTGAGGACTTTGCGGTTCACTTATAAAGGAAAGGTTATGGAAAGCAACACCAATATGGGATGTTGAAAATCTAATGCCTCAGTATTGGTGTTACAATGTAGTTTATAATTCCATAAGATACAGGAAATTGTAAAATAGCACTTACCAATATTATTTGCAGATTACAAAGTGAGTACACTTATAAAAGAAGGATGTAAAGGGGTAGCTTGGCAATTTATATCATTTAACGCACTTTATGCAATAAATTGTACATTGGATGCACTTCAAAAAAACTCAGAATACAAGCATTGGAACATATTCAGGATAGAATTACCAATTGGAAGATGTCAGGTGCATCACGGCATTTTGTCAACTTCCATGAGGGGAATGTGGGTGGCTTTAGAATTGATGCAGTAAAAAAAAGGCTCTTTGACACCCAGAGGGGGTGATTTGAGAGGCCAGCTTATTGGATTATTTTAACTTAATACTTGCCATCCACATGGTCTCAATTTAAGAACTGAATTAATGTGTCACTTTTGATTTATTCAGATTCTCTATGTACATTACATTTAATCTGTTAATTTACTATCTTGTTTCTTTTACAGGAATTTTTATGATTTACAAATGGTTGCTATGTTTTATTGCTTGTTTTAATTTAGACACTGTTCACCCAAGTATCTACTGTGGCATGCACTGTGCTGCATTGCATTAGGTGGGCTGATGCTCTGGCTATGTATGCTTTAATGTTATCTTTCACAGGAGCAAACTTCCCTACTAAAGATAAGCAAACTTTTGAAAAGTTTGATTCGCCGGGCTTGCTGAACTTTCGCAAAATGTTCAGTTCTAGTCAATCTAGTTTGTCGTGAACTGGCTACAAAATAACCCCTAACTACATGTATAACCCTGCCTTAGAGCTCCAAAGCCTTGTATAACACTGCTAGGATTGTATTTAGGTAGTTTTAAAGTGGTTTCAAGGCTCAGTTATGGTGACATGCACTAACCCATGATAACTAACAGTTTTTTAATGCAAAGATTTTTTAGGCTTATTAACAATGTCGGTAGATTCTTGCCAGTGTTAAAATTCATAATAGAGGTATCAGAAGACACAGTGGCTTTTCCAATTGTTCCAAAAATTATCCCTTTTTGGCAGAAGCAACAGAGTTTGAGTCTGACAAGTAAAGAAGACGCCATTAATTTTTCCAAGCGCTCTAAAACGTAGTCCTTTTTTGAAGCAGCAACAAAATGGTGTCTCAAAATAGTGAAAAAGAAATAGCTTTTGTATGAAAAGCAGAAAAAGCAGTAACAAATTATCTTGTGGATCATGGGTTGTGTATGTGTAGGCCTGGCTGGACGTAGCAGCAGCAATGATGTTGACTGGTGGATAGTGTAGTAACCAGCATTCAGCAGAAGGTGACAGCCGTGTAGTAGCCAGCATACATCAGTTAACCAGTGTATAGCAGAAGCCAACGGACTAGTGGGTCTCGTAGTATCCAGTGTACAGCAGTAGGTGTAGGTCATAAGGTGGCAAACATGTTGATTATGGTAGTATCCAGCCTACAGCAGAATGTGGTGAACTAGTAGTCAGTGTACAGAAGAAGGTGGCAAACTTTTCGTAGCCAGCATACATCAGGTGGCGGACTTGTAGTTTCTAGCATACAGCAGGAGGTTCTTCCTTTAGAGAAGTTTCAATGCCACTGTGAAGATTAATGACCAGTAAAAAATACAGAATTTGCTTTTTATATTTTCAGTATAAAAACAATTACAAAATTATCCCCTTTTAGGCATTGCAACAGGTTGGTACACCAAATAAATCACTTTTTTTATATTTTTAATAGTAAAATGGCCTTGGCCATAGCTACTACTCCAAGTATCTACTGTGGCATGCACTGTGCTGCAGACCAACTGGACGGAGTGGCCCACCCTCTCCTCTATATGATGTGCAAAGCAGGGACTAGTTGTAGCAGTAGCCAGCGGACAGCAGGCACTGATGGAATCGTGATACTTGTACAAAAGCCTCGTGATACTTCTCCATGTAGAGGCATAGCTCATAAGGTTGGACCCTGTGTGTTACTTACTTTCTCTTAAAAGAGACGGCACCGTGCCTGGTTTCCTGCATCTGGTAAGATATTAAAGAATTTCCACACAGCAGTATACCATAAAGTACACCATCAACGACTGTGCCCCTCTTTTAGAAGGCTTTTTTTTTTTTTTTCTCAAGCGTGCAGATGCAGCAGTGTTGCCGTCACTGGCTCCTAAGCTGATCATACCAACAGGCCTGCTGACACCCTGATACTCCTCCTCATTGTCCTCACCACTCCTTTCAGTATGAACTTCTGATATCTGATTGTTGGCTCCTTGCTTTACCTCATCATATCCACCATGATGCCTTACGATATTCCCACCACACCTACCACCAGGGCCGGATCATCATTGGCGCTCCTGGAGCGCCTGCTCAGAGCCCTGTGCCCGCAGGGGGCCCCCTTCACAATCGGGACATCCCCGTGTCCCGAAAAATCTTTTCAGGACACAAGGATGTCCTGGATACCTCTCTGCGGCCCTGCGTTAACTTTAAAAATGCAGGGGTCCCCGGGAGGAAGGGACGTCACTGACTGCGTGTGCCCATAGGAGAAGAGCAGAGCGGAACATCGAGGAGGGCGCGCACATGGTAAGTCACCAGCACGTCATCTTCAGTGTTCTGATCACCGCTTCTCCAGTCCCGGGACCTACTGCTATGGCCCATAGGCCATAGCAGTAGATCGTGACCCCGGACTGGAGGAACAGTGGTTGGAACACTGAATTGGGGCAGTACACAGGCATACAGCCTCCAGCCATACACTGTATATGGCTGAAGGCTGTATGTCTGTGGGGGACTATACTGCACCTAATGTGGGGGAATTGTACTGCACCTAATGTGGGGGAACTGTACTGCACCTAATGTGCGGGGAACTGTACTGCACCTAATGTGCGGGGAACTGTACTGCACCTAATGTGCGGGGAATTGTACTGCACCTAATGTGGGGGAACTGTACTGCACCTAATGTGCGGGGAACTGTACTGCACCTAATGTGTGGGGAACTGTACTGCACCTAATCTGCGGGGAACTGTACTGCACCTAATCTGCAGGGAACTGTACTGCACCTTATCTGCGGGGAACTTTACTGCAAACCTAATGTGCGGGGACTTTTACTGCACCTAATGTGGGGAACTATACTGCACCTAATGTGCAGGGACTTATACTGCCAACCTAATGTGGGGGAACTATACTGCCAACCTAATGTGGGGGAACTATACTGCCAACCTAATATGCAGGGACTTATACTGCACCTAATGTGGGGAACTATACTACCAACCCCATGTGCATGGACTTATACTGCACCTAATGTGGGGAACTATACTGCACCTAATGTGGGGAACTATACTGCCAACCTAATGTGCGGGGACTTATACTGCACCTAATGTGGGGGAACTATAATGCACCTAATGTGGGGAACTATACTGCACCCAATGTGGGGGAACTACCACCTAATGAGGGGGAACTATACTACCTTATGTGGGGGAACTGGGGGTGGGGTTGATGAAGAAAAGTGTAGTGGAGAAGGACCAAGAGGGCATGGGGGGCTGAAGTGAGGTTGTTTGGGGGGGGGGGGGGGTGAGGTAAGGTAAGTGTGGGCTTGGTAAAGGGGGCAGAGGAGTGTGAAAGGGACTGAGGGGGGGGGGGAGTAGGAGGTGCATAAAAGTGGAATAGTGGAGAAGGACCAGGGACTTAAGGACCAGCGGAGCACTAAGGCTAAGTTTCCTGAGAAGGCAAAAGCACAAGAAAAAAATGACAAAAAATTACCATAACACAGGAAAAAGCAGTAGCAGTTTTTCTGTGTTTTGCAGGTAAAAAAAAAAAGGGGGGAAACCTAGCCTTAGGGGTCTCTGGGAGCAGGAGTCTGGGAAGGACTTAGGGGTCTGGGGGGGCAGAGGGGTCTGGGGGAATTAGGGCTTGTCCACACTACGAACTTCTGCCAGCAGAATTTTGCTTGTTTTCAATGGGATGCTACTGCCCTGTGCACACTACAGAAGACAGTGTGTGGTAGTATTATTTTTAGAGGGCATGATGTTTGGCAGTATAATATACAGAGTACACAGGGTTTTGCAGTATTATTTTTAGGAAGCACAGTCTCTTGAAGGGTTATAATGATTGTTGTCTTTAAACAGAGGATGATGAGCGGCTGGCAAAGTGAGGAGCCAATGATGTCCCGGCGTCGAACTTTAAAGAGGAAGATGGATCTGGAAGAAGACATGGCGTCTGGACCAGATGAAGAAGAAAAGAAAAGGAAAGACAACAGAGAAGACATCTCCTGTGAGTCATTTTATGTTTATGTATTCTCCTGACTGTCCCATTAGATCTCTCATCACTTCGAAGTTTTGCAGTAATAATGGATGAAACTTTACCCCAATTTGAGGCTCCAGCTCTTACAAAACTACAACTCCTATAATGCCTGAATGTTTCCAGACATAATGGGTGTTTTAGCTTTGCAACAGCTGGAAACAGTGACTTGAACTGAAGTGATTTTAAACCATGCAGCACGTTTTATTTTAACGGGGGCCTGACTCCTGTGACACCCACCAAAAAAAAAAAGGCGACATAGTTTACTATGTCCAGGCCTATTTTTGGTCTCAGTCTGTTCCTTACTTGACAGGCCTGCAACAAGTCTCAGTGGTAGGGAAGGGGGACTGTCGGGGAGGGGGGGGGGGGGCATCATAATGAAGTGCTCCATCTTCCAGGCAGCCTTAATCTTGCCCTGCCTACCACCACCAGTCCCAATAGAGCTATGCTCAGCCACTGCTTCCCCCTCCACCACCTCAGCAACACACTCCAAAGGCTGATTGTGAAACAACTCCTCCTCATGGCAAATGCTATCCTTCTGCTTAGCAGTAGAGAAGCAATAACAGATGATGAAAAAGACCTTCTAGAATAGACATTTCCACCACGACATGTAACTGTAGATAATGAGGAATCCACTGGCAGCTGGCTCAGCGTAAAATTTTCAGACTCTGTACTGGTGTTGGTATTTCTACCAACATTTATTCTGGCAGTGGACATGGCAGGGGTTTTCTGTCGTCCACCCTGTCCAACAATTCTTTTACCAGACATATTTTTTGTTTATTGTAAAACATTTTTAGGTTATTTTTTAGTGCTTTAAACTGCATTGTTATCTTAAAACCAGATAGAAATACTTTGTGTCCGAATAAACTCAGAAAATATATGCTAACACTAATTAGATGGCCTATGTGTGTTCAATGTACATGCTTTAAACTGCATTATTGTGCAACCAAGTAGGTTAAAATGCTTTAGATGGTTAATGCGTGTTCAATGTACACACTTTAAACTGGGTTATCTTACAACCAGATAAAATACTTTTTGTGTGAATAAACCCATAATATATACTCTAACGTGCTTTAAATGGCTAATACCTGTTGAATGAACATTCTTTGAACTACGTTGTTACCTTACAACCAGGTAGGTATACTATTTGTGCGAATAAACCAATTATATATATGTACAGGCACTTTATATGGCTAATACCTGTGCAATGTACACACTTTAAACTGTGTGTGCGATTAAACCCCAAAACTAAACATAAATTCTCTAGATGGTAAGGCACATTAAATGTACACATTTTTTTAATCTTACAACCAGGTAGCAATATTTGTGTACAAATAAACCCAGAAAATATATGCTAATGGACTTTAGATGGCTAATGCATGTTCAATGTTCACACTTTAAACTGCATTGTTATCTTTAACCTCTTAAGGACCCAGGACGTACAGGTACGCCATGACGCCCTGGTACTTAAGGACCCATGACGTACCTGTAGGCCTGTGGGAAATTCGGGGACCCAACTGGGATGACTGCTGATATCGATCAGCAGGCACCCGACGCAAATGCCCAGGGGGGTCATCAGCCCACCCCACCCCCCCACCCCCCCCATGACTGCGATTTGCGGCGATTCCGGGACATACGGGTCTCCGGTGACCCAGAAAATAAGGGGAATCGGGGTTTCCAAGACACCCACGATCCCCCTGAAGGGATAGGAGTGAGGTGGCAGGGTGCCACCCCTCCTATCCCTGCTATGGATCGTTAAGAAGCGACGACCAATAGCAGATCGGGGGCGGGGGGTAAACTTTCAGTTCCCCCGTTATGCCCACCCACAGTAGGCTGGGCAGAACGAGGAGAGCGAAAGGGACCGGCGCCGAAGTCCACTTACCCATCGGCGGCAGCAGAGGACAGCGATGCGGCTCCCTGGATCCTGCGGAAGCCGGTGAGTTGTTGCCTAGCAACATCTGGAGTGCTACAGTTTGGAGACCACTATACAGTGGTCTCTAAACTGTAGCCCTCCAGATGTTGCAAAACTACAACTCCCAGCATGCCCAGACAGCTGTTTGCTGCTTGGGGATGCTGGGATTTGTAGTTTTGCAACAGCTGGAGGGCTACAGTTTGAAGATCACTGTGCAGTGATCTCTAAACTTTGGCCCTCTAGATCTTGCAAAACTACAGCTCCTAGCATGCCCACACAGCTGTTTGTTGTCTGGGCATGCTGGGATTTGTAGTTTTGCAACATCTGTAGGGCCACAGTTTGGAGATCACTGTGCAGTGGTCTCTAAACTGTAGCTCTCCAGATGTTGCAAAACTCCAAATCTCAGCATGCCCAAACAGCAAACAGCTGTCTTGGCATGCTGGGAGTTGTAGTTGCGTACCTCCAGCTGTTGCATAACTACATTTCCCAGCATGCCCTTCGATGATCAGTACATGCTGGGAGTTATAGTTTTACAATAGCTGCAGGCACACTAGTTGGAAAATATTGAGTTAGGTAACAGAACCTAACTGAAGGTTTTCCAACCAGTGTGCCTCCAGCTGCTGCAAAACTACAACTTCTAGCATGCACAATCTGTCAGTACATGCTGGGAGTTGTAGTTTTGAAACAGCTGGAGGTTTGCCCCATGTGAATGTACAGGGTACATTCACACGGGCGGGTTTACAGTAAGTTTCCTGCTTGAAGTTTGAGCTGCGGCAAATTTTTTGCCGCAGCGCAAACTCCTAGCGGAAAACTCACCGTAAACCCCCGCCAGTGCGAATGTACCCTAAAAACACCACACTACACTAACACATAATAAAGGGTAAAACACTACATATACACCCTCATACACTGTCACCCCCCCCCCCCCAATAAAAATGAAAAACGTATCGTACGGCAGTGTTTCCAAAACGGAGCCTACAGTTGTTGCAAAACAACTCCCACATTTCCGAACAGCCAACTGACTGTCCAGGCATGCTGGGAGTTTAGCAACAGCTGGAGGCACCCTGTTTGGGAATCATTGGCGTAGAATACCCCTATGTCCACCCCTATGCAATCCCTAATTTAGTCGTATTTCAAGGAAACAGTTTAGGGCCACATATGGGGTATTTCCGTACTCGGGAGAAATTGCACTACACATTTTTGAGGGCTTTTTCTCCTTTTAATAAGGGGTAAAAGGAAAAGTTGGGGGCTACACCAGCCTGTTAGTGTAAAAAAATTAAAAAACTTTACACTAACATGCTGGTGTTGCCCCATACTTTTTATTTTCACAAGCGGTAAAAGGAAAAAAAAGACCCCCAAAATTTGTAACGCCATTTCTCCTGAGTAATGAAATACCCCATATGTGGGAGCAAAATGCTCTGTGGGCGCACAACGAGGCTCAGGAGTGAGAACACCCTATGTACATTTGAGGCCTAAATTGGTGATTTGCACAGGGGTGGCTGATTTTACAGCGGTTCTGACATAAACGCAATAAAATAAATACCTACATTTGACCCCATTTTGGAAACTACATCCCTCCCGGAATGTAACAAGGGGTATAGTGAGCCTTAACATCCCACAGGTGTTTGAAGAATTTTGGTGGGAAAATGAAAGAAAAACATTTTTTTCACTAAAATGCTGGTGTTACCCTAAATTTTTTTTTTCACATGGGAAAATAGGAAAAAAGCCCCCCCAAATCTGTAACCTCATTTCCTATGAATAAGAACATACCTCATATGTGGATGTAAAGTGCTCTGCTGGCGCACTACAATGGTCAGAAGAGAAGGAGCGCAGTTGGGCTTTTGAAGAGAAAATTTTTCCAGAATTGAAGGCCACGTGTGTTTACAAAGCCCCCATAGTTCCAGAACAATGGACCCCCCCACATGTGAACTCATTTTGGAAACTACACCCCTCATGTAATGTAATAAGGGGTACAGTGAGCATTTACGCCCCACAGGTGTCTGACAGATTTTTGGAACAGTGGTGCGTGGATCACTGTTCCAAAGATCTGTTAAACGCCAGTGGGGTGTAAATACTCACTGCATCCCTTATTACATTCTGTGAGGGGTGTCGTTTCCAAAATGGGGTCACATGTGGGGGGGTCCACTGTCCTGGCACCATGGGGGGCTTTGTAAACGTACATGGCCCCTGACTTCCATTCCAAACAAATTCTCTCTCCAAAAGCTCAATGGCGCTCCCCCTCTCCTGAGCATTGAAGTGCGCCTGCAGAGCACTTGATGTCCACACACAAGGTATTTCCATACTCAGAAGAAATGAGGTAACAAATTTTGTGGTCATTTTATCCTATTACCCCTTGTAAAAATGTAAAATTTGGGGGAAAACTAGCATTTTAGTGAAAAAAAAATCATTTACACATCCAACTTTAACGAAAAGTCGTCAAACACCTGTGGGGTGTTAAGGCTCACTGGCCCCCTTTTCACATGCCTTGAGGGGTTTCCAAAATGGTATGCCATGTTGGGGGTTTTCTACTGTTCTGGCACCATAGGGGCTTCTTAAATGTGATATGCCCCCCAAAAACCATTGCAGAAAAACTCACTCTCCAAAATCCCACTGTCGCTCCTTCCATTCTGAGCCCTCTAGTGCACCCACAGAGCACTAGACGTACACATATGAGGTATTTCCTTGCTCGAGAGAAATTGGGTTACACATTTTAGGAAGATTTCTCTCCTTTCTGTAAAAATTCAAAAACTGGGTCTACAAGAACATGCGAGTGTAAAAAATGAAGATTTAGAATTTTTCCTGTGAAACACCTAAAGGGTTAACAAACCTTTTGAATGTCATTTTGAATACTTTGAGGGGTGCAGTTTTTATAATAGGGTCATTTATGGGGTATTTCTAATATGAAGGCCCTTCAAATCCACTTCAAAACTGAACTGGTCCCTGAAAAATGTTGATTTTGATAATTTTGTGAAAAATTGCAAAATTGCTGCTATACTTTGAAGCTCTCGGATGTCTTCCTAAAGTAAAAACATGTAAACTTTATGATGCCAACATAAAGTAGACATATTTTATATGTGAATCAATATATAATTAATTTGGAATTTCCATTTTCCTTATAAGCAGAGAGCTTCAAAGTAAAAAAAAAAATGCTACATTTTCAATCTTTTCACCAAATTTTGGAATTTTTCACCAAGAAATGATGCAAGTATTGACAAAATTTTACCACTAACCTAAAGTAGAATATGTCACGAAAACACATTCTCGGAATCAGAATGAAAAGTAAAAGCATCCCAGAGTTATTAATGCTTAAATTAACAGTGGTCAGATGTGCAAAAAATTGCCAAGTCCTACAGTGAAAATTGGCTGGGACCTTAAGGGGTTAAACCAATACAAGCTGGCAACAAAGACCAAATACTGATGCATCTGTACAGAATTTTAATCTTTCTTCTTAGACTTACAGTAAATGGGCATGGGCCAAACAGGTAGTAACAAAAAGTGCTACACATGCTACATTTAAAATATGGCTATGTGACGAGCTCCACAGATTAACAGAGGATTTACTGTTTTATGCAGTTTTATGAAGATTTTTAACAAAACAAGTTAATCATTGCAGGTGTTCATTTAAAGAAATATGTGAACCATAACATATTTTATTAGAGAGGACAATAACAAACAATCTGTTATATACGTTGCATCCATAGAATTAAGCTACAGATTCATTTTTTTGTATGAAACCAAAAGTATCAAAGGCAAACTAACTTCTTAAAGGCACAGTTACTTTAAGGGGGTAGTCCACTATTTTACCTTTTATTCCTTATCCAAAGATAGAGGATAAATGTCTAATCGCCCCAGTCATGCATCACTATGGGAGTCCCAGAGATAAACGAGCACTGTGCTGTACTTATGTATCTCTGGCTCTCCCATAGAGATGCATGGAGGGGGCTTGTTGACCCCCAGTCCATGCATGAGGAGAGCCAGAGTCCCGCACTGGAGATCGAAGTGTTGCAGTGGTCAGATCCCCTGTAATCAGAAACCTATCCTCTATCCTTTAGATAGAGAATAAGAAGTAAATACTGGACTACCCCTTTTATACTACTAAAAAAAGATTTATTTAAAACATACAATGTGTATACATGTAGGTATCAGTGATACAACATACCAAAAGGAACCAACAAAGCAACATAACAGCATGGTAGCACGTTAAATGGCCAAGAAGGCTCTGTAAAATGAGAGGTTTATTTAACATTAAGACAAAAACTTCATAAAGCAAAAGGCCCCATCATAACAACTGCTGTAGCCTTCTAGGGGAAACAGTTTTAAAAAGAGTCAGACAGAAAGAAGTATTTGCTTGCAGTTCCCTTCTGGCTTCTCCACACCCAGCTTAGTAAGGCTAAGTTTCCACTTTTTTTTTTTTTTTCTGGCAGTTTTTGGAAAACTGCCACTGCAGTTTTTGGAAAACTGCCACTGCAGTTTTTGAGCCAAAGCCAGAAATGTATTCAAAAGGAATAGGAAATATAAAGAAGAACTTACACTTCTCCTCCCTTATGGATCCACTTCTGGCTTCGGCTCAAAAACTGCAGTGGCAGATATCCAAAAACTGCCAGAAAAAAAAAAAGTGGAAACTTAGCCTAAGGCTGAGTTTCCACTTGGGTTTTTTTCTGTCAGTTTTTGGAATACTGCCACTGCAGTTTTGAGCCAAAGTCAGAAGTGGATCCATAAGGGAGGAGAAGTATAAGTCCTTCCTTTATATTTCACATTCCTTTTGAATACACTTCTGGCTTTAGCTCAAAAACTGCAGTGGCAGATATCCAAAAACTGCCAGAAAAAAACCAAGTGGAAACTTAGCCTTAGACTGACAAGTCTCTTCCTATTTGTATATTCATAAACTACACAAATGAAGTGTAAAATAACATCTAAATTGTTTCTTAGTTTCATTAGAATAAGAACTACAAGTAAATACACATAAATTAGCAGTGTGACAGTTGTGCCATCTAGTGGGGGAAAAAAAAAAATTATTGAATGGAAAAAAATTGCCTTTTATAGGTATTTGTTGTCCGAATGTACATTTTTGTTTCAGTATCATAGCTTGAAATCAGAAAAGAAGCAATACTAATTTGTTACGGGTACGGAGCTAGTTTAACCTCTTAATGACGCAGGGTGTACCTGTACGCCCTGCGCCTGGTCCCGGTATATAATGCGGGGTCACACCGTGACCCCACGTCATATCGGGCCGGTCTTGGCGGCTAATGACAGCCGGGACCCTGGGCTAATAGCGTGCAGCACTGATCGTTGTGCCGCACGTTATTGACCCTTTAGACGTGGCGTTTAAAGTTGATCACCTTGTCTAATATGAAAGAGAAAGCTTTCCGGCAGCTCAGTCAGGCTGATCGGGACCATCACGGTGAAATCGCGATGTCCTGATCAGCTCGAACTTGGGTGGAGGTCCCCTTACCTGCCTCAGTCTTGTCCGATCGGTGATTGATTGCTCCAAGCCTGAAATCAGGGCTTGAGCAATAGACCTCCGATAACACTGATCTTTGCCGTGTCAATGCACGGCAATGATCTGTGTATGAGATCGGTATGTGCAGTATAATAGCCACTAGGGGGGCTATAACGCTGCAAAAAAAAAGTGTGAAAAAAAGTTTATAAAGATTTTTTAACCCCTTCCCTAATAAAAATAAGAATCACCCTTTTCCCATAAAAAAAACTGTGTAAATAAAAACAAACATATGTGGTATTACTGCGTGCGAAAATGTCCAAACTATAAAAATATATAATTAATTAAACCGCATGGTCAATGCCATACGCGCCAAAAAAATCCAAAGTCCAAAATAGCGCATTTTTTGTCACTTTTTATATCATGAATAAATGAATAAAAAGCGATCAAAAAGTCTGATCAATATAAAAATGATACCAATAAAAACTTCAGATCACGGTGCAAAAAATTAGCCCTCATACTGGCCTGTACACGGAAAAATAAAAAAGTTATAGGTGTCAGAAGATGACAATTTTAAACGTATAAATTTTCCTGCATGATTTTTTTTTTTTGAAGTGATACAAAATCAAACCTATATAAGTAGGGTATTATTTTAACCGTATGGACCTACAGAATAAAGATACGATGTAATTTTTACCGAAAAATGCACTGTGTAGAAACGGAAGCCCCCAAAAGTTACAAAATGGCATTTTTTCTTCAATCTTGTCGCACAATGAATTTCTTTTCCGCTTCACTGTGGATATTTGTAAAATGACTAATGTCACTGCAAAGTAGAATTGGTGGTGCAAAAAATAAGCCATAATATGGAATTTTAGGTGCAAAATTTAAAGCGTTATGATTTTTAGAAGGTAATGAGGAAAAAATGAAAATGGAAAAACCCTGCGTCCTTAAGGGGTTAAAAACCTACTCCCACCATGATTGTTTAACAAATTTAAGGTGTTGTTCATCAAAAGAAACAACTTGTGTATGTGTTAAAAAGTATAATAAAGAAACTTACTAATATAATGTTATTATTCATACTATACAGAATTTTCATATCAGCTAAGCTGTTTGGCTTGTAGCTGTGACTTCTCATCACACTCTGAATGCAGGGCACCTCTCCCTGCTCTCCCCTTCTGTCTGCTCAGGACAAGACCATTGAGTGAAGCTCGTATTACTGCTCATTGGATTTTTAAGGCATCAGGAAGCCTATAGTAGTTTTCATCAAAAGAGGCTTCACTGCTTTCTTATCTGAGAAAGGCTTCCTGCTGCCTTAAAGGGGTACTCCGGTCCTGAGACATCTTATCCCCTATCCAAAGGATAGGGGATAAGATGTCTCACTGCGGGGGTCCCGCCGCTGGGGACCCCCGCAATCTTGTATTCGCCACCCACCTGTTTGAGCTGCACACCAGCTCACAAACAGACGGGTGGCGATCACGGGGCCAGAGTATAGTGATGTCACGACGGGCGTGTGATCCTTACTGTAAGCTAGCTCCGTCAGTCCCTGAACGCCGATCACATGGCTCCCTAGCATAGCAATGCGTCCTGGGCAACCAGCCCGTCTTGACACGCATACTCGCATACTCAGTACACTGCGCTCCACACAGTGAGCGAGTGTTTACACTGTTCGCACACCGCAGCGGTTCTACAGCAGTTGCAAACTGCCACTACCCCCATGAAGCCTTTGTTGTTTTTATATAAATACCTAAAAAATATGTATTTTTATGTATGTCTACAACATGTACTAAATTTACAGTTTTTTGTATTGTACTGTGATTTAAATTTTTCCTGTATACCACTCCCCTTTGTTTTTGGTGCCCTTTTCTGGGCTATTTAAACCTGACACTACTGTTACTCACTCACCCTGATCTGAGGAAGGGGGGGATCCTCCCAAAATGTGTAATCATTACCTTTAAAGGGGTACTCTGGTGAAAACCTTTTTTCTTTTAAATCAACTGGTGGCAGAAAGTTAAACATATTTGTAAATTACTTCTATTAAAAAATCTTAATCCTTCCTGTACTTATTAGCTGCTGAATACTACAGAGGAAATTATTTTCTTTTTGGAATGCTCTCTGATGACATCACGAGCACAGTTCTCTCTGCTGACGTTATTATAATAATAATAACGCTTTATTTATTGTTGTCCTTACACACACACACAAATAAGATATATATTTCTATGGTTAACTGTACATTTTATAGTAAAATTATGTGTCAATAAAAATGCAATTGGGAAACACGCTGCAAGCTTGAAATGTAATACACCCGTGCAAATGTATTTCTATTGTTAACCGTGTATTTTATAGTAAAATGAAAAGTGTCATTAAAAAGTGCAATTCGTCCCCAAAAAGAGACCCTCATATAGCCCTGTGGATGGAGAAAATAAAGAGTTATGTCACTTAAAGATGCAGCACTTTTTCATTTTTGCGTCTTCGTCTTTTCCTCCTCCCCTTTAAATGGCCATAACCTTTTCTTGGGTTTTGTTTCTACGTAGTGCTATTTATGGTTAAAATGACATCTTATCTTTATTCTTTAGATCAGTGTGTCCTCCAGTCCCCCCAACAGGTCATGTTTTCTGGATTTCCCTAGTGTCTGATACAACTGTGGTGATGCCTGATTCACTGACCATAATTATATCACCTGTGAAAGACTAAGGAAATCCTGAAAACATGACCTGGTGGGGGGACTTGAGGACCGTACTGCTCTAGATCAATACATTTACCCAAAAATGAGTATGCTTAACCCCTTAAGGACCAGTTTTTTTTTTCATTTTTGCACTTTCATTTTTTTTACTCCTTACCTTTGGCACCTACAAATCCATATGATGGCTTAGTTTTTGCGCCAACAATTTTACTTTGTAATGACATCGGTCATTTTACAAAAAAATCTACGGCGAAACAGAAAAAAAATCATTTTTAGACAAAATGAAAAAAAAATGCCATTTTGTAACTTTTGGGGGCTTCTGTTTCTATGCAGTACATTTTTCGGTAAAAATGACACATGATCTTTATTCTGTAGGTCCATACGATTAAAATGAAATACCCTACTTTTATAGGTTTAATTATGTCATACTTCTGAAAAAAATCATAACTACATGCAGGAAAATGTATATGTTTAAAATTGTCATTTTCTGATCCCTATAACTTTTTTATTTTTCCGCATATGGGGCAGTATGAGGGCTCAATTTTTGCGCCATGATCTGAATTTTTTAGTGGTACCATGTTTGTATTGATCGGACTTGCTGATCGCTTTTTATTCATTTTTTCATGATATAAAAAGTGACCAAAAAGACACAATTTTGGACTTTGGAATTTTTTTGCGCATATGCCATTGACTGTGTGGTTTAATTAATGATATATTTTTATAATTTGGACATTTCCGCACGCGGCAATACCACATATGTTTATTTTTATTTACACTGTTTTTTTTTTTTAATGGGAAAAGGGGGGTGATTCAAACTTTTGGGGAGGTGTTAAATGATCTTTATTCATTTTTTTTTTTTTGCAGTGTTATAGCTCTCATAGGAAACCAGTGATCAATGATTCTGCCGCTTGACTGCTCATGCCCGGATCTCAGGCACTGAGCAGTCATTTGGCGATCGGACACAAGGAGGCAATGTAGGAGACCCTTCTCGTGTCCTACAACTATTCGGGATGCCGAGATTTCGCCGCGGCGATCCCGAACAGCTCCCTGAGCTAACTGTCAGTGATTTACTTTCACTTTAAACGCGGCGTTCAACTTTGAACGCCGCGTCTAAAGGGTTAATAGCACGCGGCACCGCGATCATTGCCGCGCGCTATTAGCCACGGGTCCCGGCCGTTGTTAGAGGCCAGGCCCGACTCGCTATGACGCGGGGCCACGTCATGGCCCCGCGTTATAGAAAGGGAAAGGACTCAGGACGTACCGGTACGTCCTTGGTCCTTAAGGAGTTAAAATTGCCCTATTCTGATCTCTACAACTTTTATTTTTCTGTATATGGGACTATTTTCTGTAGATTTTGTCTGTACTATTTTTGTTTAAGGCTACTTTCACACTGCAGTTGTGCCCTGTCCAGTACGGCTGATAAGCTTTTTTTTTTAACCTTTAACCCCTTATTGACCAAGCCCATTTCCACCTTAAGGACCAGGCTAATTTTATTTTAGCATTTTCGTTTTTTCCTCCTCGCCTTCAAAAATCCATTACTCTTTTATATTTCCATCTACAGACCCATATAAGGGCTTGTTTTTTGCATGACCAATTGTACTTTGTAATAAAACCTCTCATTTTTCCATAAAATGTACGGCGAACCCCAAAAAATATTTTTTTAGGGAGGAATTATTTAAATGACAATTTTGCACATTTTGGAGGGTTTTGTTTTCAAACTGTACAATTTACGGTAAAAATTACATGTGTTCTTTATTCTGTGGGTCAATACGATAAAAATGATACCCATGGCTAGATACTAATATATTTTTGTACGTTTTGTACAAAATCAGTAATTTAAAATTGCCCTATTTTGACCACCTGTAACTTTCAAAATTTTTCGGTATATAGGACAGTATGAGGGCTCATTTTTGGCGCTGTCATCTTTACTTTTTATCGTTACCACATTTGCATATATAAAACTTTTATATAATTTTTTATAAATTTTTTTAAATAAAATGTGACAAAAAAGCTGCATTTTTGGACTTTTTAAAATTTTTTACGTTTATGCCGTTCACCGTACGGGATTATTAACATTGTATTTTGATAGTTCGGACATTTACACATGGGGAGATACCAAATATGTTTCTAAAAAAAAAATGTTTATGCTTTTTGGGGGTAAAATGGGAAAAACTGACAATTTTCATTTTTATTGGGGGAAAGGATTTTTCACTTTTTTTTTTACTTTTTATTTTTACATTTTTCAACTTTTTCTTTATACTTTTTATGTCCCCATAGGGGACTATCTATAGCAATCATTTGATTGCTAATACTGTTCAGTTCTATGCATAGGACATAGCACTGATCAGTATTATCGGTGATCTCATGCTCTGGTCTGCTCGATCTCAGACCAGGGCAGGAGATGCCATGAGACGGACGGAGGCAGGTGAGGGGACATTTGTCCGCCATTTCAGATGATCGGATCGCCGCAGCAGCACTGCGGGCGATCCGATCCTCTATTTTAACATGCACATTGCCGCAGATGCCGTGATCTGTACAGATCACGATATCTGAGGGGTTAATGGCGGACATCCTTGCGATTGCGGATGTCGGCCATTACCGGTGGGTCCCCGGCAGCTGATAGCAGCCGGAACCTGCCGTGTATGACGTGAGCACCGCTCTGATGCTTGCGGTCATACACAGGACGTAAATGTGCGTCCTGGTGGGCAAAGTACCGCCAAACCAGGACGTACATTAAGGGGTTTCCAACTGTTATCTGGACTGGGCACAATGGGCAAAAACAGATCCTGATGAATCCTGTTAAAGTCAATGGGGTCTGTCGGGCGGCCGTTGTTTTGTAGCGGAAGAAAAAGATGGCGCTTGCAGTATTTTTTCTCCCGCTATTCTCCCTGGGTTCCCTGACGGACATGTGACAACGGTAGTGTGAAAGTAACCTTAAATGGGACTTTTTTTATCCTTTTTTTTTTGTATCATTTTTTTAAACTAATATATGAAATTACCAAAAATCGGCAATTCTGACATTTACTGGTCTATGCATGGACTGCATTGCAATCAATAGTTCTAACACCACTCCCATTAAATCTCTTCCGTAATGTGTACAAATACCCTTGCAAATACTGATAGAAACTACTGACCCAAAACTGCAGTGTGAAGTAGGCCTGAAGTGACCACATTTTCAGCGTCCATGGAATAGTGCTCTCCCCCTCAGTTTAACCATATAATACAATGAATCCACTGCATAATAATATATACAACAGGTCGCTCTCTACTTCACCTCATTGGGAAACAAAATAAAATAACAAGTAATATCAAGACCACTGAGAAAGCGTCAAGAGATGCACTAAAATCCTTTATATCAGCATCCATCTTTATGTAGATATTGTGTAAAAAGGATGTTTATGTTTGTTTATTTATTTGGGTTATAAAACTGTACTGCAATAACAAATCTTGTAATATGGGCTCATTAGGATCTCCTTCTCACATTAATTTCTGTTTTTGTTGGTTCAATAATACCAGCTGTTGTGCCATGGACATTTTATAGCTGTAGTAAAACTGCATGTGTATATTTGTTGTTTGACAATATATACATGCATTTTTATTCGACTGTTTACCTGTTTAGTGTACCTGCTATGCCATCTAGTGTTCCATCTATAAATTACACATAAACTGATTATAAAACTACAATTGTTTGTACCTAATTACTTGACTAATAATATTGTGAAACATGTTATATGAAATATGTATTATTTAATAAAGAAAAACAAATAAACAAACAATATATATCCAATATATGTCCTCCAAGAAAGGATTACTGTCCCTGAAGAGTCAGGGAGAGAGGTTGGATTGTGTATCTATATTCCACTTCAGAAGTTGTTAAAGGGGTACTCCGATGGAAAACATTTTTTTTTAAATCAACTGGTGCAAGAAAGTTATACAGATTTGTGAATTACTTCTATTAAAAAAAATCTTAATCCTTCCAGTACTTATCAGCTGCTGTATACTACAAAGAAAGTTATTTTCTTTTTGAATTTCTTTTCTGTCTGTCCACAGTGTTCTCTGCTGATACCACTGTCCATGTCAGGAACTGTCCAGAGCAGGAGCAAATCCCCATAGCAAACCTATCCTGCTCTGGGCAGTTCCTGACATGAACAAAGGTATCAGCAGAGAGCACCATGGACAGGCAGAACAGAAACTAAAAAAAGAAGAGAACTTTCTCTGTAGTATACTGCAGCTGATAAGTACTGGAAGAATTAAGATTTTTTTATAGAAGTAATTTACAAATCTGTTTAACTTTCTGGCACCAGTTGATTTAAAATAAATAGTTTTCCATCGGAGTACCCCTTTAAATGCAACTCTGATCCCTGCACTCTTTTGTTGTTATGTATGCATGTCTCACTCTTTATATCTTTTTTTTTATTTATTTTTTATTTAAACATGTTTTATTTTAGTACATTGGAATACTTATATATTCCAGATGAGCAACATGTATAGGGAATACATCAAAAATGACAGGCTTTCTTCCAGGACAGGCTCAGAGGCTAATGATTGAGTGAGCATTGACAGAGTGATCATAGCAACGGTTAAACAACATGGATTTGAATTTTCCTTGATCCCAGCCACTGTTGAAGATTGTAAAATGTATGTATTTTTATGTAGTTTGTGTAATACTCATGTTTCAGCAGACAGGAAGCCCGGTGGATGTGGATCCGCTGGACCAGATGACACGGAATGTAGCGGAGTCTAAGGTGCCACTGGTTTTCACCAGAGCCCACTGCAAAGCAGGACAGACTTGCTGCGGCAGGCGGCACCCAGGTCCCTACCCCTGACACGGCTCGGCCACACAGGCGGCTGAGGAGTTCAAGGCACAGGTAGGATACGGCAACTTGTGGTCAGGATAGCAGAAGGTCAGGGCAGGCGGCACAATAGCGTAGTCAGGAACGTAACAAGTGGTCAGTAGGCAGGCGGCACAGGAGCAAGGTCAGGTCATGGAGCAAAGGGTATGATACACGGCAAGGCAATACACAGGAACGCTATCTCTCAGGGACTAGGGCAACAAAGATCCAGGAGGGAAGTGTGGGAGGAGGAGGAATTAACTGAGCCACAGGTGATCATTTAATTAATGGACACACTGGCCCTTTAAATCTGAGAGCTCTGGTGTGCGCGCACCCTAGGAGACAGGAACACGTGCGCCGGAGAAAAGAGGCAGAGGAAGAGGCAGGAGGAGCAGGGAGTGACGGGCTGGGATTCGCATGCGGGCACATCCCGTGATGCGAATCCCAGCCCCGCCGGTAGCAGAGAGAAGTGGGGCCATGTGTTCACGGCCGGCGTGTGCGGCAAGAGCGCAGGGCATAACATAATGTTACACATGTTCCCACACTGTTTTCTTTACCTGCTTTTTTTCACTTGTAAAAGGTCTATTTTTTGGCTCTTAAAACAGGCAAAAAAAAAGGCTATATTATTCATATTGAATTATAACTTTTAAGGTACGTTCCAATGGGCAAATTTAATTTCAAACTCACAGCCAATTGAAGTCAAAAGGGTCTGCAGCTAATTTTTCAACAGCGGAGATTCCGCTCCTGAAAATCTCCTGCTGATAGCACGCTGAGACCCCACCCCTTTTTATTCTCGCAGCAGGAAACACACTGTGAGTTTGAAATGGGAGAGTGTTTTTTGTAATAACAAGTTGTTGTTTTTTTTTTACACTTTACAGGCTTAGTAGGGAAGATTAGAGATGAGCGAATCGAAGTTAACGAACCCGAATTCGTTACGAATTTCATGAAAAATTCGATTTGCAACGAATGCGAATATCGCCGTGAATCGCTTCATTAAACTCCATTTTACAGCGTGAGATGCAACCTATCAGTGTTCACTGACCACTGTGATGTCACAGCCCCTATATAATCGGTGGCCATCTTGCCTCTCTTCATTTCATATATGCACTCAGATATAGAGAGGACGGGACTGCGTGTGTGTGAATAGCTCATACCACAGTGTTACACTGCAACTGCTAGTCACATCAGCATTAGGGAAAGACAGGAGTGCAGAGTACTGTGCTGTTACACTGAGAAAGATCATTGATAGCTAAACCTCCTATTCACGTTATTGAGCATTGCAGCAGAGAGGGGCAGATAGCTGTCAGTGGCCTCATACAGATCTTCAAGCTACCTGAACTTTCTTAAGCATCTTATCTCCTCATTTTTCAGCCCAATTGAGTTTATTTTTTTTGCTCCACAAATCTTCTGCTGCTCAGAATTGTGTGACAGGGTGCAATTTAGGGTTTAATCCCTGGATTTTTTTTTTTTTTGTGGTGCTGCACTGTTGGGTCCTGCTGCTGTTCAGAAATACGTGATTGTTCAGTGGAATGTAATGCATTTATATCATTTTGTACCTTTTAATCTGTCAAGGGGCTACATACTGTGCAAGTCCAAACAATAGTATTCACCGGCTGTTTCTTTTTTTTTTTAAATAGTTTTTTTCTGCGTATAGTTACACATATTGCTGCCCTCATCAGTGCATACCGCATAGGTACATCCAAGTATTGTACCATTTAGTACCTGTTAATCTGTCAAGGTGCTCCAAACCGTAAAAGTCCAAACAATAGTATCCACCGGCTGGTGTTTTACAAAAATACAGATTTTTTTCTGCATATAGTTAGGCATATTACTGCCCTCATCAGTGCATACCGCATAGGTACATCCAAGTATTGTACCAATTAGTACCTGTTAATCTGTCAAGGTGCTCCAAACCGTAAAAGTCCAAACAATAGTATCCACCGGCTGGTGTTTTTTTCTGCGTATAGTTATGCATATTACTGCCCTCATCAGTGCATACCGCATAGGTACATCCAAGTATTGTACCATTTAGTACCTGTTAAGATGTCAAGGTGCTCCATACCGTCAAAGTCCAAACAATAGTATCCACCGGCTGGTGTTTTACAAAAATACAGATTTTTTTATGCGTATAGTTAGGCATATTACTGCCCTCATCCAAGTATTGTACCATCTAGTACCTGTTAATCTGTCAAGGGCCTACATACTGTGAAAGGACAGCCGTAAGTAATCACCTGCTGCTGTTCTAGACAAATATTGTTTAACCTCCTGCGCGGTAATCCCGAGCGTGACTAAGTTAATTTTCCCTGCCAGGATCGGTAACCCCGAGTCGCGCTCGGGGTAGAATTGCAGCGTTCCCGGACGGGCTGCACGATATATCGCAAAAGCAATGCGATATAGCGATGCGGCCCCCGGGAAAACATGCGATTATCTGGTCTGGTCGGCTCCCGTTGCGGGGGCCGGCCAGAGCAGATAAAGAAAAATACTAAAGGTCAGTGTTTCCCTACCAGGGGGCCTCCAGCTGTTGCAAAACTACAACTCTCAGCATGCCCGAACAGACAAAGGCTGTCCGGGCATGCTGGGAGAAGTAGTTTCACAACAGCTGGAGGCACCCTGTTAGAAAAACACTGAGCTAAGTGTAAAAGGAAAAAGGAGTGAAATAAAAAAACCTTTTGCTCACCTAATCCCGGTCCCTGAAGATGTCGTTCCCCTCCATGCGCTCCTATCCCTGCTCTCTTCCCTATTCATCTTACAGGACCTTTCCCTTTTCAGCCAATCACAGGCCGCAGTGGTGTAAAGCCTGTGATTGGCTGAAGGGGAAAGGGCTTGTTCTGCAGCAACTACACTAGGTTTGAAATCTGCCCGGCAAACCCAGTGTATGCTGCTGCAGGATAAGGTGAGAAGGGGGGGGGGGGGGGGAGAATGTGACAAAAGGGGGAATGTGACAGGGGGGGGGATGTGACAAGGGGGGGAATGTGACAAGGGGGGGATGTGACAGAGGGGGGAATGTGACAGGGGGGGAATGTGACAGGGGGGAATGTGACAGGGGGGGGATGTGACAGGGGGAGGGGAATGTGACATGGGGAGGGGAATGTAACATGAAGGGGGAGAATGTGACAAGGGGGGATGTGACAGGGGGGAGGGGAATGTGACATGAAGCCCCCCTTCATGACCATGTGACAAGGAGGGGGATGTTACAGTGGGAGGGGAATGTAACATGAAGGGGGAGAATGTGACAAGGGGGGGAATGTGACAAGGGGGGATGTGACAGGGGGAGGGGAATGTAACATGAAGGGGGAGAATGTGACAAGGGGGGAATGTGACAAGGGGTGAAGAATGTGACAAGGAGGGGGGAGAATGTGACAAGGAGGGGAGAATGTGACGGGGGGGATGAGACAAGGGAGAGGGGGATGTGACGGGGGAGATGTGAAATGGGCGGGGGGGGGGGGGGATGTGAAATTCAGTGCATAAAATTGTACCGCTTTTGGTACAAATTTCCAGACAGAATCATACCGCCAGGAAGGTTAAAGAGTAGTGTAGCGTATTGTAATACCCTCATAAACGCACTAAGTATGTCAGGCAGAGAAGTGCCAGGATGTGCACAGAGGAGTGGCAGAGGCCTAAATACTTCAGGCAGAGTTGGCAGCAGACTTGGGGCGAGTGGCAGCAGGAGTCGCATGAGAGGCCTGAGCTCCCGTTATCAGCCAGCTGTCGTGTCTCCACCAGCAACCCATCTGCCGTCGTCGATTAGTTAACTAGCTCATCCACATCATCACAAGTGACATCTGACACCCCCAGTCAACAGTCAGTGGGTTCCTCAGACACAACCCTCAGTTGGCATTGCCCGGGAGCAGTCCCTGTCCTCCCATTGCCTTTGTCCTATGCTGTTCCCTCTCCTAGAGAAGTATCTTATGCTGTGGGTTCAGCTCCACTATTTACTGAGGGCGATCTAATAGAGGACAGTAAGCAGCTACTGGACAGCCAAGAAGGGGAGGAGACTTGCGCCGCTTGCTCTGCTAGGCGGCCAAGTAGTGATGTGGAGAGTGACGTGGGTGGTGGTGTTGCAAGGGTTCAGGGTCCTGAAACAGACACTGTTGGGGAACCTGAGGAGGACATCAGTGAAGTGCAAACACCTGTGGATGATGATGAAGCCGATCGCAATTGGGAGCCGGGTGCAGAAGGGGCTTCATCATCAGAGAGTTGCAGGTTGCCCTTGAAGCAGCAAGGCGGTAGCACGGTTGGCAGTCAGCATGGTGGCTGTAGTGGAAATTCAGGAGCCAAAGTGCCCGGGGGAGACCACCTGCTTTGCGGCAGCCTACCTTTCCGGGAGGTAGTGGAACAGGGGTTCCTGGAGACGGCGCCAGTAGTAGTCAATTAGTGCGGGCTGTGGGTGGGAAAATCAGCTACTCGGCGGTGTGGAGGTTTTTCATAAGACATCCGGAGGAGGTTCACGTAGCCACATGCAAGATCTGTCGGCAGAAGGTGAAGCGTGGCCAGGGTCCCAATGTTGGCACCACGGCCCTGCGTCAACACATGCTTCGCCACCATAAAGCTGCCTGGGAGAACCATGGCTCCGATGTAGTGATCCAGCCTGCTGCATCACCCAGTGGCCATCCGCTCCCTCCTTCATCCAGTCAAGGCTCCACCACCTCAGCCGAAGGGAGCTGTGTGTTAAACCCTCCTTCTGTCACTCCAGCTTCTCCCGCTTTTAGTCAGCCATTCCGCCAACAATCCATAGGCGAAGCCATGTCCAAGAGACAACAGTATGCGCCCACTCATCCAACGGTGCAGAAGTTGAATGTGCTCCTGTCCAAGTTGCTGGTGTTGCAGTCCCTCCCTTTTCAAGTGGTGGACTCGGCATCTTTCAGAGAATTGATGGCTTGTGTCGAGCCGAGGTGGAGAGTCCCAAGCCGTCATTTCTTTGCAAAGAAGGCAGTACCAGCCCTGCATAAGTTTGTACAAGTGAAGGTGGGCCAGTCCTTGAGCCTGTCGTTGTGTTCAAAAGTGCACGGCAGCGCCGACGTGTGGAGCTGTAACTACCGGCAGGGACAATACTTGTCTTTTACGGCCCACTGGGTAAATGTGGTTCCTACACAGCCACAACAGCAACTTGAACAGGTCACACCGCTTCCTTCTCCATGCTCTCGCTCCCAGGCAGTTGGTCCTGTTACAGTGTGCGATGCCGCCTCCTCATCCTCCACCGTGTCCTCGGCCTCCACTGCACGTCCAAATCTCAGTGGCCCTTCATCTTACCATGTGTGTGGGGCACGGCGGTGTCAAGCTGTTCTTCACATGGTTTGCCTTGGCGAACGGAGTCACACAGGGGAGGAACTGCTAAAGTTCATTCGTAAAGAAATCCGAGTATGGCTTACTCCACGAAATCTGGAAATGGGAACCATGGTGACCGACAACGGGAAGAACATTGTGTCCGCGCTGCGACAAGGAAGTGTGAAACATGCGCCCTGCATGGCACACGTGTTGAATCTGGTTGTCAAGCACTTCCTCAAGTCTTCACCCCATTTGCAAAACATCCTGAAAATGGCAAGGAAACTGTGCATGCACTTCAGCCACTCGTACACCGCCAAGCACACCTTCCATGAGCTGCAGCGTCAGAACGGTATCCCACAACATAGTCTTATTTCTTATTTCTAGTCATCGGACAGGAGAGGAGGAGCAGGAGCAGCCAGAGGAGCTGGAGGGTTATGAGGAAGTTGAGACAGAGGACCCAGACACACCGTGACAGTATGCAGTGGAGATGGAGGCAGGGAGTCCTTCTGAGTCACTGGCGCAAATGACACGATGCATGCTCAGTTGCTTGCGAAGTGACCCCCGAATTGTCAAAATTCGTCAGCGTGTGACTTCTGGATCTCCACCTTATTAGACCCTCGCTACCGTCCCAAAATGGGGGCCTTTTATACACCCACTGAGAGGAAGGACAAACTAACCTACTACAGAGAGATTCTACGTAGTCAGTTGGCTGATCGGCCACATGGTCCATCCACTCACAGGTCTGACTCGGGGGGCCCTCTGTGCTCACCTTCCACTGCCATGGCAGCTCAATCAGCAGCAGCCTGAGTCTACAGTCGCTGATGAGCAGCTTTCTTCACCCGCATAGTGAAGCAACTCATCAGCAGCAGGTCGACATGGAGCAGGACCTGAACCAGCAGGTGGTGGCATACCTTGACATGGCCATGCCAACAACCATTGAAGATCCGCTGGACTTCTGGGCAGCCAAACTTGATTTATGGCCACAACTAGCAGAGTTTGCCCGGGAAAAGCTGTCCTGTGCCATCATAGCAGGTGTTTAGTGCAGCCGGGGCCATAGTCACCCCAAGGCGAACTCGTCTGTCCACTAAAAATGTGCAGAGACTTACGTTTGTCAAGATGAATCAGGTATGGATCAGCCAGGATTTCCAGCCACCAATGCCAGATGCCTCAGAGTAGATTGACCATGCTGCTACACAAACATTTCCCAATTATGGTTGGTTATGAAACCCTCTTGGGTTATCAATTAGGGTTATGAAACCCTCTTTGGTACTGCGAATGCCTGCTCCATACTCATTCTGTGTCTTTCAGGAACTACTTGCCTCACTGCCCTCAGGCCTTGGGCCTTACATTTTTGGATGTTTAACAGTAGCTAAATACATGCTTAATGCAAATTTCAACATTGATCTTTAAATGTAAGGGGTTGGTTATGAAACCCTCTTGGGTACTGCGAATTACTGCTCCTGACTCATTATGTGTCTTTCAGGAACTACTTGCCTCCCTGATGCCTCAGGCCTTGGGCCTTCAATTTTTGGATGCTTAGCAGTAGCTAAATACATGCTTAATGCAAATGTCAACATTGATCTTTAAATGTAAGGGGTTATGAAACCCTCTTGGGTACTGCGAATGACTGCTCCTGACTCATTCTGTGTCTTTCAGGAACTACTTGCCTCCCTGATGCCTCAGGCCTTGGGCCTTCAATTTTTGGATGTTTAGCAGTAGCTAAATACATGCTTAGTGCAAATTTCAACATTGATCTTTAACCCCTTAAGGACTCTGGGTTTTTCCGTTTTTGCACTTTCGTTTTTTCCTCCTTACCTTTTAAAAATCATAACCCTTTCAATTTTCCACCTAAAAATCCATATTATGGCTTATTTTTTGCGTCGCCAATTCTACTTTGCAGTGACATTAGTCATTTTACCCAAACATGCACGGCGAAATGGAAAAAAAAATCATTGTGCAACAAAATCGAAAAAAAAAAACGCCATTTTGTAAATTTTGGGGGCTTCCGTTTCTACGCAGTGCATATTTCGGTAAAAATGACACCTTATAATTATTCTGTAGGTCCATACGGTTAAAATGATACCCTACTTATATAGGTTTGATTTTGTCGCACTTCTGGAAAAAATCATAACTACATGCAGGAAAATTTATATGTTTAAAAATGTCATTTTCTGACCCCTATAACTTTTTTATTTTTCCACGTACAGGGCGGTATGAGGACTCATTTTTTGCGCCGTGATCTGAAGTTTTTATCAGTAGCATTTTTGTTTTGATCGGACTTTTTGATCACTTTTTATTCATTTTTCAATGGTATAAAAAGTGACCAAAATACGCTTTTTTGGACATTGGAATTTTTTTGTGCATACGCCATTGACCGTACGGTTTAATTAATGATATATTTTTATAGTTCGGGCATTTACGCACGCGGCGATATCACATATGTTTATTTTTTATTTTTTACACTGTTTTATTTTTTTTATGGAAAGAAGGGGGTGATTCAAACTTTTATTAGGGAAGGGGTTAAATGACCTTTATCAACACTTTTTTTTTAACATTTTTTTTGCAGTGTTATAGGTCCCATAGGGACCTATAACACTGCACACACTGATCTTTTACACAGATCACAGGCGTGTATTAACACGCCTGTGATCAATGTTATCGGCGCTTGACTGCTCCTGCCTGGATCTCAGGCACGGAGCAGTCATTCGCCGATCAGACACCGAGGATACAGGTAAGGGCCCTCCCGGTGTCCGGTCAGCTGTTCGGGACGCCGCGATTTCACCGCGGCGGTCCCGAAAAGCCCGACGGAGCAGCCGGGTCACTTTCACTTTCACTTTAGAAGCGGCGGTCAGCTTTGACCGCCGCTTCTAAAGGGTTAATACCGCACATCGCCGCGATCGGCGATGTGTGGTATTAGCCGCGGGTCCCGACCATTGATGAGCGCCGGGACCGACGCAATATGATGCGGGATCGCGGCGCGATCCCACTTCATATCGCGGGAGTTGGCGCAGGACGTAAATATACGTCCTGCGTCGTCAAGGGGTTAAATGTAAGGGGTTGGTTATGAAACCCTCTTTGGTACTGCGAATGACTGCTCCTGACTCATTCTGTGTCTTTCAGGAAATAATTACCTCCCTGATGCCTCAGGCCTTGGGCCTTCAATTTTTGGAAGTTAAGCAGTAGCTAATACATGCTTAATGCAAATTTAAACAATGATCTTTAAATTCTCGGCGCTCTTCCAGGGTAGTAGAGACATGCGGTGTGTACAAAGGGCAGGTACTTAATGAACCCGAGCTTATGACCCGCGCTTAGTTGTGATTCTTCTTTCCTGGCAAATAATTGCAATCTCTGATCCCTATTGTGATCAGGATTCAGCGGGTTACCCGCACCTGTCTGTGAAGGATAGACACACGCTGGTCCATTCAGTGTAGCGCGCATGCAGCCCCGGACATCTGAGGGCATAACACACCTGTTATTGCTCGATCTCCCGAGTGATCGTGCAATGTAAGAGGTTATTAAAGCCTATTGGGTACTGCTGATGCCTACTCCTGACTGCTCCTGTGTCTTTCAGGAACTACTTGACTTTATGATGCTTCTGGGCTTGGGCCTTTAATTTTAGGATTTTTGAAATACATACATACATGCTTAATTTAAATTTCAACATTTATGGTGCAATGTATGGGATTACTAAACACTCTTGGGTAGTGTTTTTTTCAAATTTTCTGATAATTATCACAGTAATAAACTTGAATTTTCCACAATAATAACCATTACACCATTGAACGATTGTTGCGTGTGATTTTTTAAGTAAAATGTTCAAAAAAAATACGTAGAGGGATGAACTCTGCTTCTTTATTTCATAAAAAATTATTTTATAGAAGAATGTCTTTTGGTGGTCCCCCGTCCTGCATTATAGAGTCTTCTGGACTCTTGGATATGCGCTTGTTCTTAAACAAAGGTACAAAAAACAAAAATGGCCGGTCAGGGCTATGGAGACATTGCGCCTACATCTTACGGCCACATGAGCCCTGTGGGTGCTTGTGAGATTAGGTCCTTTGTAGCCACACGGCATGGTCCGGGACACAAATTTTGATTTAAATTTCAAATAAAAAAATCACACATTTCAATGGTCTCCTCATGCTGCAGCCAACTCCAGGCTGCGTTATTCTGGTAATATATAGAGAACACTCGCTGTCCTAAATTTTCGTTAAAATTTTTCGTCAAAAATGTTTGTCTTTTTTATTAGGGATTGTGAAGCTTTGGTGCGTACTCATGCATCAGCCAACTCCAGGCTTTGTCATTCAGGCAATATATGGTTTACTAATGGCGCTGCTGGGCCTGGGTCTGGTAATTTCAAATTTTCTCATAGGTAGCACCCACTATCCAAAAGTCTTCTTCATAAATTTCAAAAATTTTTGTGTTTTTTTTGGAGGAATTGTGAAGCCCTAGGGTGTACTCATGCATCAGCCAACTCCAGGCTGTTTCATTCAGGCAATATATAGGTAGCACCCGCTGTCCTAAATATTCTTAAAATTATTTTAAAAATGGTTGTTTTTTTCTTTGGGATTCTGAAGCCCTGGTGTGTACTCATTGCTGCTTCTTGCTACACTCTGTCAGCCCGTTGGTCCTGCGACAGTGTGCTACTCCGCCTCCACATCCTCCACTGTGTCTTAAGCCTCCACTGCCCGGACAAGTCTTAGTGGCCCTTCAGCATACCATGTGTGCAGGTCACAGCGGTCTCACGCTGTTCTTCACATTGTTTGCCTTGGTGAGAAGTCTTGGAAACAATGGCTGGTCAGGGCAATGGAGACGTTGCGCCTAAATCTCACGACCACATAAGCCCTGTGGGGGCTTGTTGGATTTCATCCTTTGTACTCACACACTGGGGTCCGGGACACCCAAAGGTTGTTTTAAATTTCAAATAAAAAAATGATGGCGCTGCTGGGCCTGGGCATTTCTAATTTTCTCAAAGGTAGCACCAGCTATCCAAAATATTTTTTTTAAATGTCTAAAATTGTGGTGTTTTTTTGGGGGTATTGTGAAGCCCTGGTGTGTACTCGTGCATCAGCCAACTCCAGGCTGTGTCATTCAGGCAATATATGGGTTACTTATGCCGCTGTGGGGCCTGGGTCTGGGAATTTCACATTTTCTCATAGGTAGCACCCGCTATCCAAAATCTTTTTCAAAAATTTCTAAAATTACTTAGTTTTTTGGGGGGGATTGTGAAGCCCCGGTGTATACTCGTGCATCAGCCAACTCCAGGCTGTGTCATTCAGGCAATATATGGGTTACTGATGCAGCTGTGGGGCCTGGGTCTGGGAATTTCACATTTTCTCATAGGTAGCACCCGCTATCCAAAATATTTTTGAAAAATTTCAAAAGTTGCGGTGTTTTTTGGGGGGAATTGTGAAGCCCTGGTGTGTACTCGTGCATCAGCCAACTCCAGGCTGTGTCATTCAGGCAATATATGGGTTACTGATGCCGCTATGGGGCCTGGGTCTGGGAATTTCACATTTTCTCATAGGTAGCAGCCGCTATCCAAAATCTTTTTCAAAAATTTCTAAAATTGTGGTGTTTTTTGGGGGGGATTGTGAAGCCCTGGTGTGTACTCGTGCATCAGCCAACTCCAGGCTGTGTCATTCAGGCAATGTATGGGTTACTTATGCCGCTGTGGGGCCTGGGTCTGGGGATTTCAAATTTTCTCATAGATAGCACCCACTATCCAAAATCTTTTTCAAAAATTTCTAAAATTCCGGTGTTTTTTTGGGGGGGAATTGTGAAGCCCTGGTGTGTACTCATGCATCAGCCAACTCCAGGCTGTGTCATTCAGGCAATATATGGGTTACTGATGCCGCTATGGGGCCCGGGTCTGGGAATTTCAAATTTTCTCATAGGTAGCACCCGCTATCCAAAATCTTCGGTTTAAATTTCTTAATTCATCTTTTAATCTTAGGGATTGTGAAGGCCTAGTGCCTACTCATGCTGCTGGCAACTCCGGGCTGTGCCATTCATCCACTACATGGTCTCCTCATGCTGCCAACACCTCCATGCTGTGTCATTCAGCCACTATATGGTCTCCTCATGCTGACAACATGTTCATGCTGTGTCATTCAGCCACTATATGGTGTCCTCATGCTGCCAACACCTCCACGCTGTGTCATTCAGCCACTATATGGTGTCCTCATGCTGTCAACACCTCCACGCTGTGCCATTCAGCCACTATATGGTCTCCTCATGCTGCCAACACCTCTGCGCTGTGTCATTCAGCTACTATATGGTCTCCTCATGCTGCCAACACCTCCACGCTGTGCCATTCAGCCACTTTATGGTCTCCTCATGCTGCTAACACCTCCACGCTGTGTCATTCAGCCACTATATGGTGTCCTCATGCTTCCAACACCTCCACGCTGTGCCATTCAGCCACTATATGTTCTCCTCATGCTGCCAACACCTCCACGCTGTGTCATTCAGCCACTATATGGTCTCCTCATGCTGCCAACACCTCCACGCTGTGTCATTCAGCCACTATATGGTGTCCTCATGCTTCAGCCTCATCCAAGCTGTGTCATTCAGCCACTATATGGTGTCCTCATGCTGCCAACACCTCCACACTGTGCCATTCAGCCACAACATGGTGTCATCATGCTGCCAACACCTCCACGCTGTGCCATTCAGCCACTATATGGTCTCCTCATGCAGCCAACACCTCCACGTTGTGTCATTCAGCCACTATATGGTGTCCTCATGCTTCAGCCTCATCCAAGCTGTGTCATGCTGCCAACACCTCCATGCTGTGCCATTCAGCCACTATATGGTCTCCTCATGCTGCCAACACCTCCACGCTATGTCATTCAGTCACTATATGGTCTCCTGGCACTGATGCCACCACCAGGCTCTGTCATTGTGCTGCTGTTCGGCAGTGATTCTAAAAGCAATGCCGGTTTTCTGCATGTTATTCTGAACAACAGTATTATTTCACTACCCCAGCACACTCCATATGCATTTTAGAACACAGCAAAGTGTTCTATACCCCTATAGAGGCTGTATGTAGGCTAGAAATAGCCTTTTTTAATATAGATTCACCGTGGAAAAATTTGGATCGAAACAAACTTTATCGTAAAATTTGGCGAATCGGCCGAAACGAATTTTTGAAAAGTTCGCTCATCTCTAGTGAAGATGTCTCAGAGAAGGAGTCCATTACTAAACCAGGGCTTAGCAGTAGCCCCAAAGACAGCAAATGCCAATCCCCAATTATTACCTCAGTGCCCACCACCATAGGGGTACAGGGAAAAGCTGGAACAAACAGGCCTGGAGCATTAAAAATGGTTCTTCTTGGCCTAGGCAGCAACAGGCTGGTGTTATTTAGCTGGGGAGGGCCAATAACAATGGTCCTTGCCTATCCTGGTAATGTCAGGCGGTTGCTGCTGATAATGAAAATTAAAATGAGGGGAAAATTGTGTTGGATTTCTTGTATTATCAGCTAGATACCAAGCAAGCACCTACAGCCTGACGTTATAAGGGTGGGCAAGGACCATTGTTATTTGCCCTCCCCTGACTAAATAATGCCAGCCTGTTACCGCCTTCTGTGTACCTCTGTGGCTGTGGGTACTGGGGTAGTAATTGGGGGTTAGTGCTAGCTGTTCTTGGGGCTAATGCTGATGCTCGACTTAGTAATGGCCTTTGTCTAGAAGACGTGTTCCACTACTAAGCCTGTAAAAAAGTTTAAAATAAAACAACACATGTTAAAAAGTTACAAAGAAACACTCTCCCACAGCTCTCGTTAAATAGTTTATAAAAAAAAATAAAAATAGTTGGTCACCCCTGTAGTCCCCTGAATCTGAAGTATTACATACGCATACACATATCTGAAAGGAGATGAAGAGAAAAACACGAAAATCTGTTGCCTGAAAAGTGCATAAAGCAGTGTTTCCCAAACAGGGAACCTTCAGCTATTGCTAAACTTCAACCCCACAGCCAAAGACTGCCTAGGCATCCTCAATCAGGAAGCTGGAAGCTTCCTGATTGAGAAACACTGGCATAAAGGCATGCTAAAACCAAAAGGCATTCTAAAACTGCAAGATTCAACAGAGCCTGACTTACCACCCTTGTTTATGTTTGTCATTTTTCTGTGTAGCTCCACCTCTAGTGACGTCAATAGATGTCAGGGCTACACAGGACTAGAGGCAGGACTATACAGGATGAAGCCAAACCAGGAACAAGGTTGGTAAGTAAACGTCTGATGACTGTATACAGTACTGTAGATGGAGGTATACTGTATTCCTCCTAGAAGAGGAAATGCTTTGCTTGCTGGGCCTATGCATAGCGCTCATCTCAACTAGGGAATACAGTAAAAAAAAGTTCTATACAGATTGCTGCTTTACAGTATGTTGATAAAAGAGTAAAGTTGTGTTTAACTTAAAGATTTCCATGCTTGGCTGGCACATACCGTTTAGCCAAACAAGAGGTTACAGTAAACCAGTGATCTATACAGATCACTGTTTAATTGTAGGTTCTTGCTGGACAGTAAAAAATATAGGGGGAGATTTATCAAAACCTGTGCAAAGGAAAAGTTGCTGAGTTGCCCCTAGCAACCAATCAGATCACTTCTTTAATTTTTCGCAGGCCTCTTTAAAAATGAAAGATCTGCTTGGTTGCTATGGACAACTCAGCAACTTTTCCTCTGGACAGGTTTTGATAGATCTCCCCTATAATGTGTATAGCCTGCCCAGCCTGAGCTGCACCTGCGACTGTATAGGTGCAGGTGCATTTCAGTCCCTCAAGGAGCAGGGACTATACGGAAAGGAATCTGGACTTTGGAACACTATACAGTGTTAAATGGCTATCTTTTTTAGCTGTTATTTGAGCCATAACATGATGGTTGTAAGAACAGTGTAAACACATAGCCTAAAAGTATTTTTACATGCTGCTCTCTTTTTAACTGTGTTTTTAGTAACTACAACACAATAAAAAGGTATGTGATCCAAAACATAAGGGCAGAATAATGGACAATTAATGTCTAGTGTGCCATATCAATATGCAAAAATATCAATCCAGCATCCTATCAGGGATCCGCTGATAAGCAAATGTACAGATTTCCACAGCATTAAAATGGAGCAGTGACAAGACTCTCACACATACCCATGCAGCACGACGACACTCCCTGAGGAAGCCTTAGTAGTGAAACCGCGTTGGGGTCTGTCATACTACATGGGTATTTGTGAGGGTCTTGTCACTGCTCCATTGTAATGCTCTGGATATCTGTACATTTGCTTATCAGCGGATCCCTGATAGGATGCTGGATGTGCTTATAGCTCTGCATCCCCCTGGATCCATTTACTCTCCCCACGTATCAATTGGATCGAGTGAACTATTTTCAGTCCCATCATACTGTATGATCTCGATATAATAATGTATTGATATAAGGATTTAACCCCTTAACGACGCAGGACGTATATTTACGTCCTGCGCCGGCTCCCGCGATATGAAGCGGGATCGCGCCGCGATCCCGCATCATATCGCGTCGGTCCCGGCGCTAATCAACGGCCGGGACCCGCGGCTAATACCACACATCGCCGATCGCGGCGATGTGCGGTATTAACCCTTTAGAAGCGGCGGTCAAAGCTGACCGCCGCTTCCAAAGTGAAAGTGAAAGTGACCCGGCTGCTCAGTCGGGCTGTTCGGGACCGCCGCGGTGAAATCGCGGCGTCCCGAACAGCTGATCGGACACCGGGAGGGCTCTTACCTGCCTCCTCGGTGTCCGATCGACGAATGACTGCTCCGTGCCTGAGATCCAGGCAGGAGCAGTCAAGCGCCGATAATGCTGATCACAGGCATGTTAATGCACGCCAGTGATCAGCATTAGAGATCAGTGTGTGCAGTGTTATAGGTCCCTATGGGACCTATAACACTGCAAAAAAAAATGTAAAAAAAAAGTGTTAATAAAGGTCATTTAACCCCTTCCCTAATAAAAGTTTGAATCACCCCCCTTTTCCCATAAAAAAAATAAAACAGTGTAAAAAAAATAAAAAATAAACATATGTGGTATCGCCGCGTGCGTAAATGTCCGAACTATAAAAATATATCATTAATTAAGCCGTACGGTCAATGGCGTACGCGCAAAAAAATTCCAATGTCCAAAAAAGCGTATTTTGGTCACTTTTTATATCATTAAAAAATGAATAAAAAGTGATCAAAAAGTCCGATCAAAACAAAAATCATACCGATAAAAACTTCAGATCACGGCGCAAAAAATGAGTCCTCATACCACCCCATACGTGGAAAAATAAAAAAGTTATAGGGGTCAGAAGATGACATTTTTAAACGTATAAATTTTCCTGCATGTAGTTATGATTTTTTCCAGAAGTGCGACAAAATCAAACCTATATAAGTAGGGTATCATTTTAACCGTATGGACCTACAGAATAATGATAAGGTGTAATTTATACCGAAATATGCACTGCGTAGAAACGAAAGCCCCCAAAAGTTACAAAATGGCGTTTTTTTTTCGATTTTGTCGCACAATGATTTTTTTTTCCGTTTCGCTGTGCATTTTTGGGTAAAATGACTAATGTCACTGCAAAGTAGAATTGGCGACGCAAAAAATAAGCCATAATATGGATTTTTAGGTGGAAAATTGAAAGGGTTATGATTTTTAAAAGGTAAGGAGGAAAAAACGAAAGTGCAAAAACGGAAAAACCCTGAGTCCTTAAGGGGTTAATCACCCCGACATTGAAATGCTTATTTTGCATTTATCTACCTTTTGCTGCCTGATAGTAGCTTTATAGATTGCACTTGTCACTTTAATGTATTTATGTTTACCTGATCATATCATTGCCGATTGCAGTGGTCAGAATTTTTCTGATTGTTGTTGTCCCTTTTAAATACTTTCATCTGTGTTTCTCAATAAAGATTTTAGATTTTTTTTTCATGAAAACTACTGTATATTCTGGTGTTTTCTGGTCTGGTCTTATCAATGTATAATTGCACAGATTCACTTTTCTGTATTCTGAATCCCTGTTGTATCCTTGAGACTCTAGCGACCATTTGTTAAGCAGTTATCTTGTGCTTTTGTTGGTTTTTTTATGCAGTTTCCTCATAGGTTTCTATTTACAGTGTTATTTAAAAATGTTAGCCAAACGGGGGAGAAGTTGGCTGGGACCCCTTAGGCTAAGTTTTAACTTGGTTATTTTTGGGAAAACACAGAGAAAAATGCCAAATCTGCAGCATTGTGTTTTTTTGGCAAAAAAACGCTGTGGCCAGATGGTAGCTGTTTACATTCATGTAAAATCAAAAAATTTAGTAGGGTACCTTAAGAAAAAAGAAAAAAGGGGGGAAATAAAGAAACAACATAGGTTGCTATATATATGTGTGTGTATGTATATATATATATATATATATATATACAGTTCAAATAAATAAACATAGGTAAATCTAAAAATTAAAAAGGATATACCTTCTCAAAGTCCGGTGCCAAACGGAAAAAGTGCCTTCATAAGACATCTGCCATGTAGAGGATGAACCCAGTATCTGTGTCTCCTACGAGAAATAGCCTACAAAACAACCATTGCACATAAAAACAAGTCAGTTTAACATTTTTTAGCATTTCCCACCCAAAAAAAAAAAAAAAAAAAAAAATATATATATATATATATATATATATATATATATATATATAAATAAATAAAACACAAACCTGACTTATCAACTGGATCCTGCGTGGCAACAGCAAACAATTTGCAGCAATCTTTGGGGGCCAATATTCCTTGGGGAGCAGAGATTCTGAATAAACAATGCCTTCCAAACCACAAAAAAGCCAAAAATGCATTCACCGGGGCGGGTTTAAAGGGGTACTCCAGTGAAAAACTTTTTTTTTTTTTAAATCAACTGGTGCCAGAAAGTTAAACAGATTTGTAAATTACTTCTATTAAAAAATCTTAATCCTTCCTGTACTTATTAGCTGCTGAATACTACAGCGGGAATTCTTTTCTTTTTGAAACACAGAGCTGTCTACTGACATCATGAGCACAGTGCTCTCTGCTGACATCTCTGTCCATTTTAGGAAGTGTCCAGGGCAGCATATGTTTGCTATGGAGATTTTCTCCTACTACTGGACAGTACCTAAAATGGACAGAGATGTCAGCAAAGAGCACTGTGCTCATGATGTCAGCAGACAGCTCTGTGTTTCAAATGGAAAATAATTTCCATTGTAGTATTCAGCAGCTAATAAGTACATGAAGGATTAAGATTTTTTTTAATAGAAGTAATTTACAAATCTGTTTAACTTTCTGGCACCAGTTGATTTAAGAAAAAAAAAAAAAAACGGTTTTCACCGGAGTACGCCTTTAAGTAGAACTCTACAAAGGAAATTACATCAGAAGGGGGCAGATATTTCTGATTAATTTTAATCTCTTTTAATGTTGATAATGCGTTTTAATGTTGATGATGAATAATACAATTCATAAAGATCTCTACAGCACTCTACTATAAGTATATGACTTGGCAGATTCTAGATGTTAATTCCATAGAGATTTCTTCTGTTCCTAAACATGCAAATGTAACATAGCAACATAAGAAGGCAATACCTGAAACAACACTTACCTTTCATCCTCCTATTTCCATTCAAATAATGTATTTTCCTCCTTCTACCAAGAAGCCTACCTGTGTTAGTGAAATACAGAAATGTTTGCTGTATATCTGCATGCAAGTATTGGGCAATTCTGTATGTAATATACAATGAATCACATTAGTTCCATGATTTAAATGAAAGAAATCACAGTCACTGTATAAGAGATAAATAGATAAAAAATATAATTTTGTTCTCAATCACGTTCACTAAAAGAAAGGTATACCCACATGGCACGGAACAAGATACAATAAAGTAGAATAAACAAGATATAATAAAGTAGACTATGTAACAGTACATTTCATAACTGTGCAATATTATGCGTATTATGAATCTCATTGCAATTTTTTTGTCATATAATTTATTTATATTTTATTACTATAAGTAGTTTATATGATAAAGTTAATTATGTTATTTTGAGTTATTATTCCAGCCATTGCAAGACCGCCACTCCCATCATGCCGGGGCAGCCGAAGGCTGTAGTTTTGCAACAGGTCACAGGTTATTTAACATACTATATACTGTATAGCTAGACATAGATCATCTACAGGTTACAGAGTCACTGAAGTGTGGAGCAGGTGTTCATCACTGGTAATTATTTAGGTGCAGTGGAGGAGAGATGGCTCGGCTGAGGGAGGACCCTGTGATCATCTCATGCAGTCCTATGTGACATTACTAGAAAGCAGAGAGTCTTTTAGAAACCAGGGAAACTGAATTTTACAGGAGCGCAGGATTGCACTATTTAAGGTAAAATGCACAGAACATATATTCTTCATGATAATGTTTATTAAAACTATAACTGAAATGTGTAACATGGAAAGATTAATATTTACAGATAAAAATATGTATCTATCCTTAAGTAGGATGCTTTACTGTAAGCTAAGGAATATTAATATATATATATATATATATATATATATATATATATATATTTATATTTATAATGAAATGTATTTAATACCCTTCATGCAGTAACAATATGATGTACAACTAACATAATCTTCGAGAGATTCAGTGGGACCTAGATATAAGTGGAAACTGTTACCTTTTTGGCATCAATATTAAATTGTATAAAATGGTTTGTTATCTGTCAGTATTTGATTTAGCCCCTTAAGGACTCAGGGTTTTTCCATTTTTGCATTTTCATTTTTTCCTCATCAGTCCAGGTCTGGGAGGACATCCCTTAGGAGACCATCCACCACCTAATCAGTAGCATGCCCAGGCGTTGTAGGGAGGTCATACGGGCACGTGGAGGCCACACATACTACTGAGCCTCATTTTGACTTGTTTTAAGGACATTACATCAAAGTTGGATCAGCCTGTAGTGTGGTTTTCCATTATGATTTTGAGTTTGACTCCATATCCAAACCTCCATGGGTTGATAAATTTGATTTCCATTGATAATCTTTGTGTGATTTTGTTGTTAGCACATTCAACTATGTAAAGACGAAAATATTTCATACTATTATTTCATTCATTCAGATCTAGGATGTGTTATCTTAGTGTTCCCTTTCTTTTTTTGAGCAGCGTATGTGAGTAAAATGTCACAAAAATGTCTCAGCTGCGACGTTTTTGTTTTGCTTATGTGCTCCAAATTTATCAACCCCTAGTTATAGTATGATAAATATGCAGTACATAAGCAAAACTAAAGCAAAAAATAAAATAAAAATGCCTTCAAAACTTGCTTACCAAAGCAATCAATGATAAATGTCCCCCATTGTCCTTTTGTAAGGTAAACCCGACGCTCAGTCTAGAGGTCCAGAGCACTCTGGATCCCTTTGTCATTAAAAATATCTCATTAAAAATATATTTTTCTCCATTCAGTTTTCCCTCAACCCAGTCTCCCTGTGCCTGCCACTGAAAAACCCTCCCACAGCATGATGCTGCCACCACCATGTTTACTGTAGGGATGGTTTACTTCACACATAAGGCTTAGAATTGAGTTAAAAAATGTCAGACTTGGTTTCATCAGACCAGATCTTTGTTTTTCACAGTCTGATAGTGTTGAGGTTCTTTTTTTGCAAACTCCAAGCAGCCTCTATGTGTATTACACTGCTAAGAGCCTTCTTTCTGGCCACTTTGCCATAAAGCCTAGATTGGTGGAGTGCTACAGTGATGACTGACTTTCTGGAAGTTTCTCTAATCTGGACACAGAGGGGGAGATTTATCAAAACCTGTCCAGAGGAAAAGTTGCTCAGTTGCCCATAGTAACCAATCAGATCACTTCTTTCATTTTTAACAAGGCTTCTGCAAAATGAAGGAAGCAATCTGATTGGCTGCTATGGGCAACTAGGCAATTTTTCCTTTGCACAGGCTTTGATAAATTTCCCCCAGAATTTTTGGTGCTCAGCAAAAGTGACATTGGGATCTTGGTCACTTCTCTTTCCAAGGCCCTTCTACCATGAGTACTTAAAGGGGTATTCCACTGGCCACACTGCGTGCGGTGCGGCGGTCGGGCACACCCTCTCATGAGTCAACGCCTCCCCCCATCAATGCAAGTCTTTGGGAGGGGGCGTGACGGCTGCCACGTCAACTCCCATAGACTTACTTTGAGGGGGTGTGGCATGATGTCCCAAGGGGGTGTGGCCAACTCCTGAGGCACGCACACAGTGTTCAGAACTAAATGTTCTGAATGCTGGCCATTGGGGTACCCCTTTAATGTGGTGGGGTGGCCAGCTCTAGGAAGAGCCCTGCTTGTTCCCAGCTTATTTAAGAATTATGAAGACAACTGCTGTGCACTTGGGAACTTTTAGTGCAGCAGGAAATTTTTGTACCCTTCTCCAGATATGTGTTTTCACATGTCTGGGGTCTTCCGGCAGTTCTTTCCTTCACATGACTTAGTGTTTATATGCTTTTTCAACTGTGAGACCTTATATAGACAGGGCTTTGTCTTTCCAAATCATGTCCACTCAAATTGTAAAATTACTCCACTCAAATTGTAAAAACATCTCAGAGATGACCAGGAGAAATGGGAGACCCCAAGAGGTAAATAAGAAGTATGCAAAAAAGAAAGGTTGCAGCAGCACTCTTGGTCAAAAAATGGAGGCTCTTAGCGCACTTTTTGATCAAAACGTGTCCCCCATCCACCACGCGGAGGTGGCCTCATTTCGGATGGGACCCAAACACTCATTTCATTCACCTCTGCTGGGCATATGGCCTCATATGGCCTTGCGGCAAACCTCCAACTCGATGCTCACCAGAATGGGTACTCAAAATATATATACACATTCAAATTAAATAAAAATTACATTAACAAAAAACGATTTACTCTCTTAAATTTTGATGCCATATGGACTCCTAGCTGCCACATTCAGACGCTCTGCACCAGTGATTCTAATAGCAAAGCCTGTAATCTGCATGTCATACTGAATAACAGTATTATTTCACTAACATAGCACACTCACCAATGCATGTTAGAACAAAGCAAACTGTCCTACACCACTATTGAGGCTCTCTGTAGGCCAGAAATAGCCATTTTTAATACAGATTCACTGCAGACAAATTTGGACATTTTTTGGGAAAATTCGGCAAATTGGCCGAATAGTTTTTTTTCCAAAAGTTTTCTCATCTCTATTGCTGCCCATTTCAATAGCTGCTTTTGTTACATCGTTTTCAGAAGACAGCTTTCATAGTTATGGTATGGTTGGGCATGACATTGCCTATAGTTGTAAGGGTTCAGATGCATTGGTTTCAAGTGGACTTTCCAATTTAGAAATGTAAGCAGATCAGAAGAAAAACAGGGTACATGGCAGGATATGGCTATCCATCATGACTCAGGCATACCCTTTTTTATTTTAATAGTCCTCACCACTATTCAGATATAAGCCTCTCTGTTAATATGTAAATTAGGCTCAAGTGCCCAGAGGGATTTTCTCAGAAAGAGTCCAGGTAAGTCTGCTTCATGTCCTCTTTATCTAGTGACTGTCAGTTAAACAGGATAGGAGGATGCAAGCAGGCCAGTGGGCACTAATAAAGAGGACATAGGCTGGACTGACATGGGCTTTTGTTCTGCTGGGAAATGCCCCCTGGGCACATTAACAAAAATGCTTACATTTTAGCGCTGGAAAGGACTATAGAAATGAAAAGGGAATCCTGGAATCATAATGACTACCTCGTATCTAGCCATATGCTTATTAGTGTTACTCGCGAATATTCGCAATACGAATTTTATTCGCGAATATCGCATATTCGCGAATTCGCGAATATTCGCGAATATAGCACTATATATTCGTAATTACGAATATTCTTTTTTTTTTTTTTTTTTCACAGTACACATCACAGTGATCATCCCTCTCTGCTTCCAGCTTGTGTGGTGTAAAGAAGGCTCTAATACTACTGTGTGAGACTGGTGTGCTAATTTTCGCATATGCGAAAATTAGCATATGCTACTTTTCGCATATGCGAATTTGTGCTTGTACAGGTCTTTGCATATGTAAATTTTCGCATATGTTACTTTTCGCATACGCGAATATTTGCATATGCGAAAATAAAACGCGAATATTCGCGAATATATGACGAATATTTGGCCATATATTCGCGAATATTCGCGAATTCGAATATGGCCTATGCCGCTCAACACTAATGCTTATCAAAACCTATGTTTTCCATCTGTCAGGTCCACTTTAAATAAGGCAATTGCTGAACCCTAAGGCTAGGTTATAACTACAGAATTTCTGTCCGAAATTCCACTTAGGAATTTTTGCTGAAAACTGCAGTGAAGCAGAATCCCATTGCTGGCACACTAGGGAATTGTAGCAACAGATATTCCGGAATACTTACTGCAGACATTACCATCTATGAGGAAGGCAATGTCTGTGTAGTCCTGGTGCTGACTGATTCAGTCCATGCTGGGTGCTCTCGAAATCTCGGGACGGAAATTTTCTGTCCTGAGCTTTCTCAGTGTGAACCTAGACTTACTGACTCTGTACAACAAATCCCTTATAACAGAGAAGTTTCTGTTGGTTGAAGAATTCATCCACAAGAAGAGCAGTAGGAAAGAAACTAGTACCTACAAACTAGTTAACTTGACTTCTTTATTAGTAAAAAAAAAAAATGGAAACTCTTCTAAAAGATAACAAAAATCTTGTTGAAAAAAAAATCTTGTTTGTGCATCACCATATACTACAAGCTGTATTTGTTTTTTATTCGTTTTTGCAGGATACATTTTTAATGGTATTATTTTTACTTTATGTGACATTTTGATGACTTTTCATTTTGTTTTTACAAAGGTGAGGTTAACAAAACAGTAATTTTGTCAATTTTTTTAAATTAATTTGACATTGTTTGCCGAGTGGGGTAAATTATATGATTATTTTATAGCCCAGGTGTTTATAGACACATTAATCCCAAAAATGTAAATATTTTCAATCTAAAAAACATCATGCACTGTATATTGGGTGAAAAGGAAATTGTTTATTTTTATTTATTTTATATATTTTTGTACCTGTCATAAACTAATCTATCCCTAAATAACTTCTGCTCTTCCTAATTTATTCTGAGCTACATCCTGACTTTTTTTTTTTGCTAAACCCCCCCCCCCCCCCCCTCCATGTGCTATTTTGCAGGCCTGTATGCCTGCCAGGGCTCACTTCTGCCCTTCCTCATCTCATCTATGCTGCACATTAGTAATACTTTTATAACATACTCATAACGCTTAGATGAGATTCTTCCCCGGTGCGCTGGCTGCAATGCCTCCCCTCTCTATCCCGTGCGCGCTACACAGAGAATCACACACGCTGCGGGCTCAGTGTGTTGGTAGGCAGAGGCAGGGGGTGCACGGAGCTCGCTTTCTACCTGTTTCATATACACTAATGAACCAAAAGAAACTCATGGTGTCACTCAAATCTTAATAAAATAAATATTTATTGGTATGCATGAAAACAACCATATACTGACATCACCAGACACACTGCATTGATATGATGATATTATGTGGGTAACAGTTATGCTTACATAATATCTTGATAAACACAGCACATTAATACATAACAATGCTAATAAGTAAAGTGCTGTGTGCAAAAGATGGCAGTAATGTCCAAAAGGTGACAGTAAACAGTGCATTAGCAGCATATACTACCCACTAAATCACGATGAGAGAGATACAATGCAGGGACCGGGATGATGCCACTCCAACATGCTTTTCTGCATGCTGACCTTCGTCCTGGAGTGGTTACATCCCAGACGTTCTATCCTTATATATACATGGTGACCCAATGAGAAGAAAACAATAATCAATTACCTAATTAGTGCCAGAGTATAGGTACATGGCTTCTCCATGGCATATCATGGCACATGAACGCTGCTGACGTCAGTGACCCCAGACACCCGAAAGAGCTGTGTCACATGACTACCGCACATGACCATGTACGTGACCGGCATCACGATGAGATGCGACTGTTTCATATACAGGCAGAGAGCAAGCTATGGGAGAATATGTCCAGACTGCATTTCCTGAGTTTGGATTTCTGCCCGGTTCAAAGTTAGTGGGGAAAATGCAGCCTGGACCAGTAGGGAGACCCCTAAAGGCCAGCTTTTCAAAGTAAAAAAAAACACATAGAAACAAATATATTAGAAACATTTGAATTTCCCCCAAAATTTGTTTCTGTCCGAATCGCTTTTAAAAACGGCTATATCTTTCCAACTGAGAGCCTCAATAGGGGTGTAGAACACTTTGACTTGCTATAACAAGCATAGCGTGTGTGCTGGGTTAGTGAAATAATAACTGTTATTCAGTATGACATGCAGATCAGAGGGGTCACTATTAGAATCACTGTCGCAAAGCGGCACAATGACAGAGCCTGCATCAGTATGAGGAGACCATATAGCGGCTGAATGACACAGTGTGGAGGTTGCGGCAGCTTGAGGAGAACATATATGTTAGGATTCGGCAGGCTGGAGGTGGATCCTCTGTGTCAGCAAGGGATTGGCGTGGACCGTGTCGGTGGACCGGTTCTAGGGTTGCTACTGGTTTTCACCAAAGCCCGCCGCAAAGCGTGATGGTATTGCTGCGGCGGTAGCAACCAGGTCGTATCCACTGGCAACGGCTCAACCTCGCTGACTGCTGAGAAGGCGTGGGACGGTAGGACTAGGCAGAAGCAAGGTCAGACGTAGCAGAAGGTCGGGGCAGGTGGCAAGGTTCGTAGTCAATAGCAATGGCAAGAGGTCAGGAACACTGGAAATGGCAAACACAGTGATAGCTTTCTCAAGGCACAATGGCAACAAGATCCGGCAAGGAAGTGCAGGGGAAGTGAGGTTATGAGTGCGGGTCTGACCGGGGTGCTGCAAACAGGAGAACGCTGCGAGCGCTCCGGGGAGAAGCGGGAACCCGGAGCGCTCGGCGTAACAGTACCCCCCCCCCTTGGGTCTCCCCCTCTTTTTGGAACCTGAAAATTTTTGAATTAGGTCCTTGTCGAGAATGTTATCCTTGGATACCCATGACCTCTCCTCAGGACCACAATTCTCCCAATCTACAAGAAAAATTCTTTTATCTCTGAGCGTCTTAGACGCGAGAATTTCTTTAACCGAGAAGACATCTGAGTACCCGGAGACAGGAGTGGGAGCAACAACCTTGGGAGAGAAGCGGTTAAGGATAAGCGGTTTAAGGAGAGAGACATGAAAAGCATTGGGAATACGGAGAGAAGGGGGAAGAAGGAGTTTGTAGGAGACAGGATTGATTTGGCACTTGATTTTAAAGGGTCCAAGATAACGTGGTCCCACTTTATAACTGGGGACACAGAAGCGGATATACTTGGCGGAGAGCCACACTTTGTCTCCAGGAACAAAGACAGGAGGAGTTCTTCTTTTTTTGTCGGCATGCTTCTTCATCCGGGATGAGGCCTGTATGAGGGATTTTTGAGTCTCTTTCCAGATGGTGGAGAAGTCCCGGGAAACCTCATCAACAGCAGGCAAACCAGAAGGCGTGGGAGTGGGGAGGGGGGAAAGAGGGTGAAGCTTGGCACGGGGCAGAGTGTTACCAGGACAGGGGCTATGAGGAGGAGACACAGCATAGTCCTGATAGGCCTTTGGGGGACCAAGTAAAGGAGGAGACACTGAGGTTTGACTGACGGGACTGGGAGCAGACGTGAGGCATTTTTTGTGGCAAGAAGCACCCCAGCTCTTGATCTCCCCGGTGGTCCAGTCAAAGGGTAGGAGAGTGGCGTTGGAGCCATGGCAGAACGAGGAGGACTTCAGAGGTGCAGTTGGGCAAAACAAAAAGTTCAATTTTTTCGAGATGCAGTCCAATGCTCATGAGCAGGGGTTCTGTGCGGTAACGTAAAGTGCAGTCCAATATTACTCCGTTGATTGAGGAAATGTAGAGCGGCTTGGCGAGACGGGTCACAGGGATGTTGAACTTATTAACAAAAGAGGCCAAAATAAAATTTCCCACAGAACCAGAGTCCAAGAAGGCCACAGCTGAGAAGAAGGAGTTCGCAGAAGGAGAAATCCGTACGGGCACAGTGAGACGTGGAGAAGCAGACCTCAGATCAAGAGACGCCACTCCCACGTGAGCTGGGTGCGTGCGTTTCCCAGACGTGGAGGACGAATAGGGCAATCCACCAAGAAATGTTCGGTACTAGCGCAGTACAGACATAAATTTTTATCTCTGCGGCGAGTCCTCTCTTCATGGGTCAGGCGAGACCGATCCACTTGCATAGCCTCCTCGGCGGGAGGCACAGGGGTAGATTGCAAAGGATACTGTGAGAGAGGTGCCCAGAGCGGTGTGGTCCATGACAGGGCCTTCCCAGACAGGAGACCACGGCAGAGTCTAGAGTCCCCATCAAATTTGTCCGGCAGGGACAAGTGGAGGTTAGGAGCGGCCGATCGCTGCGGAGGAGGTGCAGGAGCCGGAGGGGGAAATGGTTGTTGCTGTAGCAGCTGCTGTAGCTGTGACTGAAGTTGCTGTAGCATGGTGGTCAAGTTCGACAGCTGGTGACCTTGTTGGGCGAACAGTCGGGATTGCTGGGCGACCACCGTGAATATATCAGCGAGACTTGGCAGCGGCATCTCAGCGGGATCCATGGCCAGATCTTCTGTTAGGATTCGGCAGGCCGGAGGTGGATCCTCTGTGTCAGCGAGGGATTGGCGTGGACCGTGTCGGTGGACCGGTTCTAGGGTTGCTACTGGTTTTCACCAAAGCCCGCCGCAAAGCGGGATGGTCTTGCTGCGGCCGTAGCAACCAGGTCGTATCCACCGGCAACGGCTCAACCTCGCTGACTGCTGAGAAGGCGTGGGACAGTAGGACTAGGCAGAAGCAAGGTCAGATGTAGCAGAAGGTCGGGGCAGACGGCAAGGTTCGTAGTCAATAGCAACGGCAAGAGGTCAGGAACACTGGAAATGGCAAACACAGTGATAGCTTTCTCAAGGCACAATGGCAACAAGATCCGGCTAGGAAATGCAGGGGAAGTGAGGTTATATGAGCATGGAACAGGTGCAAGCTAATCAGACTGATTGGGCCAGGCACCAATCATTGGTGCACTGGCCCTTTAAATCTTAAGGAGCCGGCGCGCGCGCCCTAGGGATCGGGGCTGCGCGCGCCGAGACAGCACAAACGGGGAACGAGTCTGGTAAGCGGGCCGGGATGCGAATCGCGAGCAGGCGCGTCGCGCATCGCATCACGGTTAGGGACATTATCGCAGCGCTCCCGGTCAGCGGGTCTGACCGGGGCGCTGCGAACAGAAGAACGCTGCGAGTGCTCTGGGGAGGTGCGGGAACCCGGAGCGCTCGGCGTAACAATATAGTGGCTGAATGACACAGCGTGGAGGTGGTGGCAGCATGAGGAGACCATATAGTGGCTGAATGGCACAGCCTGGAGTTGGCGGCACCATGAGGAGACCATATAGTGGCTGAATGACCCAATGTGGAGGTGGTGGTAGCATAAGGATCCATATAGTGCCTGAATGACCCAGCGTGGAGGTGGCAGCAGCATGAGGAGACCATTTAGTGGTTGAATGACACAGCAGGCAGGTGGCAGCAGCATGAGGAGACCCTATAGTGGCTGAATGACACAGTGTGGAGGTGGTGGCAGCATATAGTGGCTGAATGACACAGCCTGGAGTTGGTGCCAGAATGAGGAGAACATATAGTGGCTGAATTACACAGCCTGGAGTTAGCGGCAGCATGAGGAGACCATATAGTGGCTGAATAACACTGCCTGGAGGTGGCAGCAGCATGAGGAGAACATATGGTGGCAGTATGAGACAGCTTGAAGCTAGCACCAGCATGAGGAGAATATATGGTGGCAGAATGGGACAGCCTAGAGGTGTGGTGCAGTGGGTGGCAATACCAGTACCCGGTGACGAAGGTGGGTGGGTGCGAGAGGATGGGATTGTGCAGATAGGCATCAGCCAACTGACTACGTAGGATGTCTTTGTAGTAGGTCAGTTTTTCCTCCCTCTCAGTGGGTGTTAAAAAGGGCCCCATTTTGTGGCAGTAGTGAGGGTCCAATAAGGTGGAGAGCCAGAAGTCATCCCCCTGCCGAATGGTGACAATTTGGCGGTCACTACGCAAGCAAGGGGGCATGCATCGTTCCATTTGTGCAATTGACTCAGAGGAACTCCCAGACTCCATCACCACTGCATACTGCCACAGTGTGTCTGTATCCTCTGTCTCACCTTCCTCATAACCCTCTAGCTTCTCTGGCTGATCCTGCTTCTCATCTCCTGTCATATGACTAGAAAAACTGCCCATCTCCCGAAACATAAACTGTGCTCAACTGTGCCCCTCCCCCTCCTCCAGTTCAGCCCCCACAGAGCTCATGTGGCCGTGAGATGTAGGTGCCACATCTCCAGTGCCCTGACCAGCCATCATTTCCAACACATGTTGTAGTAAATGAAGCAGTGGAATGATGTTGTTCAACCCCTAATCCTGGCGACTGACTAATAAGGTGGCTTCCTCATAGGGCCTGAGCAAACGGCAGGTGTCACGTATGAGCTGCCACTGGTTGACATTGAAGTTACATAGGGGAGTCCCCCTATCTGCTTGAATAATCAAGAAATCGGTGATGGCTTTTCTATGTTCGTATAGTCGGTCCAACATATGGAGGGTGGAATTCCAATGTGTGGAAACGTCGCAAATCAGACTATGTTAGTGGATACCGTTCTGATGAAGCAGCTCAAGGAGGGTGGGCTTTGCAGTGTACGAATGGCTGAAGTGCATGCAAAGTTTCCTTCCCATTGTTAGGAACACTTCAGGAACCGCTTGACAACCAAATTAAACACGTGTGCCATGCAGGGCGCATGTCTTAGACTTCCTCGTAGCACAGACAAGATGTTTTTCCCATTGTTGGTCACCATGATTCCCATCTCAAGTTTTCGGAGAGTAAGCCATGATTCTATTTCTTGATTATTTCCATTCGCCAAGGCAAACCATGTAAAGAACAGCGTGACACCGCCGTGCCCTGCACACATGGTATGCTGGAGGGGCACTGAGCCTTGTCTGTGCAGTAGAGGCTGAGGATAAGGTGGAGGATGAGGAGAAGGAGTCGCACACTGTCACAGGACCAAGTGTGCGTGACCTGTCCAAATTGCTGTTGTGGCTGTGCAGGAACCCCATTCACCCAGTGGGCTGTAAAGGACATGTATTGTCCCTGACCGTAGTTACAGCTCCACACATCGGGGCTGCTGTGCACTTTGATACTCACCGACAAGCTCAAGGACTGGCACACCTTCTGTTCCACAAAATTGTGCAGGGCTGGTACTGCCTTCTTCGCAAAGAAATGACGGCTTGGGACTCTCCAGTCAGCTCGGCACAAGCCATCAGTTCTCTGAAAGGTGCAGAGTTCACCCCTTGAAAAGGGAGGGACTGCAGCACCAGCCACTTGGACAGGTGCACATTCAGCTTCTGTGCCGTTGGATGAGTGGACGCATTGTTGCGGTTAATAACTAATTTATGAATTGTGAATTATTAATTACGGGCAACAAAAATATGAAAAATATTATGACCGTTATGAATTGCCAAAAATATACAAACAATGAAATTCACTATATCTGGGCCCAACTATTTTCCCAGATATGAGTTCTTTGAAGTAGGGGTAGAAGTAACTTTTGCAATATTATAAAATAATAATGCAGTTATTATAAAAATGATATGTACATTTATTGGTTACAATTAATTAACATTAAAGGAGAGTAATAAACACAGAATATAATATACATGAAATTATATAAAGAATATCAATGACAAGATCAGATATAAATCAATGATGTATTAGTATGTTATTTAACCATATTAAACTTAGTCACAGAAGTAGGTTAGTTCAGATATCAATAGATTACTTTGCATAGAGATCACCACATCAAATGATATCAAATGGGCATTTCATATATACAAAATGGGAGTGAATCCTGCCCAGTTCTAACCACAACTATTGTTAGGAATCACGGCAGGTCCACAGCAGGTGGTGGAGCCAGGGAGCCGTGCCAGGGTGCGGGGTCTAATGTGCCACTGATTTTCACCAGACCCCGCCACAAAGCAGGATGGTCTTGCTGCAGCGGGTGGCACCCAGGTGGCTACCCCTGGCAGGACTCATCCACACAGATAGCTGGTGGGTGACATGACACTGACAGGGACTGAAAGAATGTAGCAGAGATGATGTGTTGGGCAGGACTTGGCGGGCAGGCCAGAAGGACAAGGCAGGAACACAGGTACAGGACAGGCCGGAACTAGGAACAGGTACATAGACTTGGGAACAGGACTTGACTCCGGAACAGGACTTGACTCAGGAACAGGACTTGACTTAGGCATAGGACAATCACAGACAAAGACAGACAATGAAGATCCGGCCCAGGTAGCAGGGAGGAGCAGATACTTAAAGACCAGGGGACCGGTGAAAACACAAACTAATAGGGTACTGGCCCTTGAAGAAACAGAGTTCCGGCGCACGTGCGCCAAAAGGGCCAGAGGCACACACTGGTGCTGCGGGGACATAAGGGAGCAAGGGCACAGGACGGTGAGCGACGGGCTGAGAGTCGCATGCGGGTGCGTCTCGCACTGGGAATCTCAGCCCCGACTACAGCGGGGACAGAAAACGCTGGCGATTCCGACTGGAGCACAACTGTAACAACTATGTCTGGTAAGATGCAGTACTAAATATATCATTTATAGTACGCTACTATAGTACGCAAAAATGTCTTCATGTCTATAGGAAGGGGCGTTGTGGCCATTACACCCCCTCCCATAGAAATGAATGGAAGGGGCGTGGTGTGACGTCATGTCCCAGTCTCGGAAGCCCGGAGGTTTCCGAAACTTCAGATGTAGCTGCGCATAGAATGCAGGATGCTGCAGGGAGATCGGCGGGCCCCCCACGATCAGACATCTTATCCCCTATCCTTTCGAAAGGGGATAAGATGTTTTTGCCCAGAATATCCCTTTAAATTAAGTTTCCTTGTTGGAATTATTATCTTACTTGGGGGAGCAGAGGAAAATCCCATTTAGACTATGCTAATATGCAATATGATCCCCATAAGACATGCCCCGCTCATCTGCAGTAGAAGGGTGTGTGGCTTATAAACTAATATTACCATCTCATAATTGAGGTTATATATAAGCCAGGTCTGCTCCTCCCCATAAAATAATTCTGTCCACATTAAAATGAGGTAACTTAATCAAATAAGAAACCTGTGTATTTTACCGAGAGTACTTCTGGATGAAATAAAGATAGCTACCCGGCGTCCACGGGAACGTCTTTAGTCATAACAGGTTATCAGAGAAGAAATTACTTATGGACTAAAGTCTGGAGCTTCATGGCTCCGCCCTTTCAGGTAGCCTCTAGGAACTTTAGTAATGAGGATGGGGTCCCTCTTTCTGTGTTCCCTGTAGTTCCTCTCTAGTTCCTCCATGTCCTCCTTACACCTGCTTTTAGCTTGTTTTCTGACTTAAAGATCCACCCAAACAATATCAGATCATCCAATGATGACTGGTGGGTGTGTGTATGGAGATCAGGGCTAGTCACATGTCTAGTCACATGACATCACAGCTAATCATTAATTATAACCTGTATATTCTATCTTTATCATGTATCATGGCTACTATATTAGTCATTATGATATATTAACTTATCAGACAACACAATTGTGCAGCATTTAGCTACATAGCTGTATAACTAATAGTAATAATCGTTATAAGGCCACTATCTATCAGTTTTACATATATATATATATATATATATATATATATATATATATATATATATGTATATACATAAATATTGTTATATGGGCTAGATAGCATATTCATGCTACAGAGATCATATTATAAGATCAATATAGGAATGTTTTATAAAAAGACATTAACCTGTATGTCACCTTTGGCTGGCTGAATCTGCTCATGTTGCCTGACTCCTCTCAGGGACATCTTTACATGGAGCCTCCTAAGAATTCCTATAACATGGTGGACACTTCATGTTATTATTCTATTAAACATAGTGATTCATTTTTGGGCCTACAATAAGTAAGACAGCATACTGTTGCCTCTTAGACATGGCTTCGCCGATAGATTTCTGGCTGAATGACTGACTCAAAGTAGGAGGAGCAGGAGCATCTGGAGCGACAGATGATGGGTATGACACACAGCTCCCTTCGGCTGAGGTGGTGGAGCCTTGGTTGGCTGAAACAACGAGTGATGTGCCACCGGGTGATGCAGGAGGCTGGACCACCACATCGGAGCCAGGGTTCTCCCAGGCCGCTTTATGGTGACGCTGCATATGTTGACGCAGGGCTGGGGTGCCAACATTAGGACTTTGGCCACGCTTCACCTTCTGCCAACACATCTTGCATGTGGCCAGGTTAACATCCTCCAGATGTTTGATGAAAAACTGTCACACCTCCGAGTAGCTGATTTTCCTAACAACAGTCCGCACTGATTGACTGCTACTGCCACCGACTCCAGGAACACCTGTTCCACTACCTTCCCGGAAGGTAGGCTGCCACAAAGAAGGTGTTCTACCCCCGGTACGTTTGGCTCCAGACTTTCCACTTCTGCCACCATGCTGACTGCCAACCATGCTACCACCTTGCTGGCTCAGCTGCTGCCTCACGGGCAACCTCCAACCCTCTTCTCCTGATGAAGAACCTTGTGCAGCCTGCTCCCTATTGCGATCAACTTCATCATTATCGAGTTGTGTCTGCAATTCACTGATGTCCTCCTCAGGTTCCTCATCAGTGTCTACTGAAGGAGCCTGAACGTTCGCAACACCACCTCCCACGCCACTCTCCTCATCACTACTTGCCCGCCTTGCGGAGGAAGCGGCGGATGTCTCCTCCACTTCTTGGCTGGGCAGTAGCTGCTGACTGTGCTCTAGTATATAATCCTCACTAAATAGTGGAGCTGAACCCACAGCATAAGATAGTTCTGTGGGGGAGGGAACAGCAGAGGACAGAGGCAATAGAAGGACAGGGACTGCTCCCGGGCTATGCCAACTGAGGGTATGTCTGAGGAACCCACCCCCTGTTTCTGAGGGGTGTCAGATGTCATTTTGATGAAGTGGATGACCATGTTAACCAATCGATGATGGCAGATGGTTTGCTGGTCGAGACACGACCGCTAGCTGATACCGAGAGCTCAGGCCTCTCGCTGCGACTCCTGCTGCCACTCGCCCCTATTCTGCTGCGACCTCTGCCTGATGAATTTAGGCCTCTGCCACTCCTCTGTGCACGTCCTGGCACTTCTCTGCCTTACATACTATGCGTGCGTATATGAGGGGGAGTACAATATGCTCCACCACGCTTAAAACAGTATTTGTCTACAACACCAGCAGGTGTGTACTTTTGTCTGGCCTTTCACAGTATCTAGGCCCATAAGACTTTAACAGGAACAAAATGGTACACCACTTAGAACTATGCACAGGTTTCATAACATAACTATGCACAGGTTATATAACGGATGAATAAAACGATTATAACGGATGAATAGATTTCTAACGTCCGTTAATTAAACGGATAAATGTTTATCCGTTATTATCCTTTAATACCTTATTATTAACATCCGTTATATTCACCTTTGTTTGACCTCTCCCTACCTGCACACCTTGCAACAGCTGAAGCTCCTCCTCCTACCTGAAGGGGAGGGTATAAAAGGATACCACAATGTCGCAGAGTGCCACCACATGGTCAAAAATGTTCATACATGCTCCCCTAGCAATAGCATGCATGCCCCCATACAAAAAGCATGCATAAACAACCATGGACTGCAAAAGCGCAAGCACATGGCAGCGAGAAAAATGTTGCAGAGTGCCACCACACGGTCAGAAATGTTCATGCACGCTCCCCTAGCAATAGCATGCATGCCCCCTATGAAAATTAGCTTTATTAAAAAGCACACATATACACAAGCACATGTTCACCAATATAGTGATAAAGTCACAAAAAATATACACAAAAACAGCCATCCATGTACCCACCTGCTATACAAAGTTTTTGGTTCGCAGATTGCGGTGGATAGTGGCGGATGGCGGCGGATGAATACGGATACCCAGAACAGACTCCTACTGCTGCCTCCTGCTGTCTCACCAGGAAGTAGAGGGGGTGTGAGCACTACTCAACTTTCCCATGTGACTTCAGGAGTGTGAAGTCTCTACTGAGCATGCTCAGTAGCACTAATGGACATTAAATTAACGGACAATAACGGGTGTATTTTGTAACGTCCGTTACACCATAGGCTTCATTGTTAATAATTAACGGATGTTCAATGATCCGTTAATTATAAACGGAAAAAAAATATTGCATGTCCGTTCGTTAGTTTAACGGAACAAAAAAGGTACAAATGGAAGATTAAAAAATCCCATAGACTTTAATGGGATTTATTAACGGAAATTTAAGGATCCGTTATAAAAGACTTTAAGATAAGCAGTGGTGAGATAGGATTATAATACTAACGTCAAATAACATATCCAAGCAAAAACGACACTATAGCATCAGAGGAATGACTGGAAAGACCCCAAGGGTCTTAATAGGAGGGGGGATGGGGACCAGCCCCAACAACACAAAACAACAAAGACAATGACAGCACAACATAAAAGAAAAACAATAAGGGGAGATACATAGGGGAGGAGAGAGCAGGGGAGGGGGGGTAGGGAGAGAAGCTAGGGGGGGTTGCCTATCTACAAAGCTGTCCAATGGCTCCCACACCGACTGAAAGAGGGGCAATGCATTATTAAGAGAGGCTGTGAGAAATTCGAGGGAGCAAATCTCCCGAATCCTCGCAACCAAATCCAACTAAGAAGGGGGGAGAGTCCGCTTCCAAAATTTAGCAATAAGGGTTTTAGCTGCTAAGACAATATGCATAAACAATTTAAACGGGCACTTGGTCAGAGCCCTAGAGGACAGGAACAGTAAATATACCAGTGGGTTTAAGGGGACCTGAACACCCAACACATCCAGCACCACCCCCCTGGACCAAGTTCCAAAAGGGGACTATCAGAGGACAGGTCAAAAATATGTGATAAACCGTACCAAGCCCCACCCCACAACGCCAACATTGCGGTGGAATGTCAGGATTCAAACGGTTTAGCAGGGCAGGGGTGTGATACCAACCCATCAGCATCTTATATTGTGTCTCTTTATAAACTGTACAGATTGAGGCTTTGGAAGCCCTCTCCCAAATGATCCTCCACTGGGGCAGGGTAATTGTGGCGTTCAAAGCTTCCTCCCAGCCACTCATGTAGCGATGGGAAGGCCCATTCCCCGCCAAAGGCACGTTGAGAATGGAGTAGATATTAGACAGGAGACCTTTTGTCTGAGGCCCCGAGTGCCGTGGGGAGGGAGACCGTAGAGGTACCCAACGCCGGCAACATGAAAAGCCGGAGCTGAAGATAGTGGAGGCGCTCGGAGGAGGGAAGGCCATATCGGGAGACTAAATTATCAAAGGATAGCAAGTCATGGGAGAGGGGATCCACTAGGTCCACCCAACAAAAGAGGTCCCGACCCCCCCCACTCCCTAACTACACCCGTCGTAAGACCCGGGGAAAAGGCAGGGTTGTAGAGAAAAGATTGAAGTGGAGAGACACGGGAGAAAAGCTGAAACTTCCAGGAGCAGTACCCCCAGACGTACCTAGAAAAGGACATAGGTCCTAGTAGGGGGCCCGGGGAAACACTAGGGGAGGAGGGGCGATATGAGGGGCGATATGAAGCTAACCCCAACTTCTCAATCTCCATCCAGCGATTATAAGCCCGATAAGTAGCCCAGGCCACCAGATGGCGCAAGTGTGCCGCCCAGTAGCATTTAGTAACGTCCGGCACAGACAAACCCCTATAGACCTGCCCGCCATCATTACCAACATCGGCAGGTGATGCCTCTTACCGTCCCACATAAAGCGAAAAATAGCGGACTGGAACGCCTTTAAGGCCGAAACGGGACACGGACAGGTAGCGTTTCAAAAAAATAAAGCAACTTCGGGAGGATGGTCATCTTTACCGCCACAATTCTCCCGAAAAAAGAAATATATTGGGATCGCTACTTGTCCATAAGCGCCCGAAGGTGCTGAAAGAGGGGAGTGTAATTAGTGGAGTATAGAGAAGAGTTGCTTGGGGTGAGGCATACCCCCAGATAGGAAAGAGCAGAGGGAGACCAACCGGAAGAGTAGGAAGCACGCAGCTGGGCAGCCAGCGAAGGAGGGTGATTTAAAGGAAGGACTTCAGTCTTAGAGAGATTAATTGTATAGCCAGAAACAGTGTCATACTCATGAAGTACCCTGTAAAGCTTAGGGAGAAAAGTCAGTGGTTTAGTAAGAGTAAGAAGAACATCATCAGCAAAAAGGCAAATTTAAAATCTTGGAAAACAGCTTTCGGTATTAAGCAGGGCAATGGGCCTGTAGCTAGAGCAATCATGTGGATCCTTGCCCGGTTTAGGGATAAGGGTAAGCAGGGAATGTAGAAAGGACTGCGGAACCCCCTCTCCTCCTAGAAAATAATTAAACAGAGGAGCCAGATGGGGAAGAAAAAGAGCAGAAAAAGTTTTATAGTACAAGTAGGTGAAGCCGTCCAGACCCGGGGAATGGCCCCATCGAGAGACTTGAGAACCTCTGAGATCTCCTCCAGCGTGATCGGGGCATTCAAGGAAGCCATTTCATCAGCAGTGAGGGATGGCAGATGACAATCAGACAAAAAGGAGTCCAATTGAGCGCCCCGTGCCCGAGGGTCGGAGGGAAGCTGTGAAGGAAGAGAATACAGTTTCAAGTAGTAGTCCCTAAAGAGGCGAGAGGCCTCATTGGGATGGTAGTGCAGAGTACCAGAAGGATCCCTCAGGGCCGAGGGAGCCTGGGCCACAGCACGATCTTTAAGGCGTTTGGCCAACATAGAATGCACCTTATTACCTTTCTTACCTTTTGCTTAGCATAGAGAAGCTGTCGCTCCACTTTCTGAAGCGCAAGCTCGCCCAACTGAGCACGTGCTGCAACCAGGCGCCTCAGCACCCGAAGGGAGGGGTGGAGGAGCGAGTCCCTCTCCAGGGTACGGACAAGCGTTCGCAACTCCTGGGTTCAAACCAGAGCATCACGTTTCAAGCGATAACCTAAGGCTATACAATGCCCTCGAACCACCAATTAGGGGCTTCCCAGAGTACAGCCTGAGAAGAGACAGAACCCGATACGGAGAAACGATCAATAGACGGGGACAAAATAAGGTTAAAGTCACCTCCAAAAAGCCGGGCTGATGGGGAATATCTATTCAGCCGAGCGAGGACCCGACACAAAAAAGGAATCTGAGATGAGTTAGGCGTGTAGACATTACATAGAAGAAGAGGCTTACCCCCCATGGAACCCTCCACTATCACATATCAGCCTAGGGGTTCAGCATAGGAAGAAGAAACCTGAAAATGGCAGGAGCGAGAGAGTAAGATCACCACCCCAGCCATCTTCCTACCCGAAGAAGCTGAGAAGGCAACAGGGTAAAGATGGTGTAAGAATTGAAAAGAGCCAGAATGGTCTCCTGAAGGAACACTTTATCGGCTCTCTGCGAGATCAACTCCCATTGCAAGAGACGCCTCTTAGGGGGGGAGTTAAGGCCCTTTACATTCAAGGAGACACAGTTAGCCAAATGAAGGAGGGATAATGCCAAAGAGAGGATACACTCACCCGAGAGCAGGAGACAGAATCCAACCCCAAGGGGTCCACTCGAAGCCAGCAGGCATCACAGAATGGCAGGGTTCCTCCCAGCGAGCTGTAGGAAAATGGTAGAGGGGGGAGAGGGATGGGAGGGAGGGGAGGACACATCAGGAGATCGGGAGGGGGAACAGAAAATGGGACACAAGACAGGGACCATAAACAAATAGGAACAAACATGAATTGACCAATCAAAAATTGAACCCGTGACCCCAAGGTCAAGGAAGAGGCCCAAAATACAGGCATAAGTAAGATACAATAATACAAACAAAGCAGTGCCGTATTTGGGAAGACCTCAGCGGGGGAATGAGAGACCATTACAGAAGTCAGACTGACAGGTCCAAAAGGAGCCTACACACGAGGCCACCGGAAACCAAAGGTACAGAAACACATCCACCAGGATTGGACGGAAGCTCACAGGCACCACAGTCCCGTCTCACGGAGGCACTGGAGGGACAAGGGTGGTAGGAGATGACCTTTTGTGCCCTCCGGACCGCCGATTGCGGACCGGCTGCCACACTGGTGGGAGGGGAGGAGGAGGAGGGGAGAGGCCCCAGTCCAGCATTTGAGGAGCAGGAATATCCAGGGTCGAGCAGAAGGACAGGATATCAGAATAGACCGGTATAACTGCGGGCCTGTAAGGCAAAAAGAAAATTCCAGCGGTAGGGGATTTGGTGTTGTCGGAGGACAGCCAGCAGGGGCTGAAGCAAGCGTCTCTTCCTCAGGGTGATCCAGGAGAGATCTTGGTACAAATGAATAGGTGCCCCATCAAAATCAAAGTTCCGCCAGGACCACGCCTTTGCCATGATAGCTTCCTTGAGTTGGAAATCATTAACGCAGCAGATGACATCCCGAGGGGGTCCATTGGATGGTTTAGGGCGGAGAGCCCGATGAGCTCTATCCAGTTTAATCTGAATGGGTGGAGACTCGCCAAGGAGCATGTTAAAGATAGCCTCCAGGGTCACTGGCAAGTCCTCATCCCTGGTAGCTTCAGGGAGGCCCCACACTCTGATGTTATTCCGTCTCTCCCTATTGTCTAAGTCCTCCAGCTGATTATGCATGTCACAAAGAAATTCCGACTGAGAAGCAACCGTGGACTGGAGTTGAGCAAAATACCCCCTGGTGGAGTCGTGAGAGTCCTCCAGAGTGTCCACACGGTCAGAGACATGTTGTACATCCTTGCGCATGGAGGCAATTTCTGCTCTACAGGCCTCTTTGACTTCAGAAATCATGGAGCAAAAGTACTCTCTAGAGGGGAAGTGCGATAGAAGCTGGGAGAGATCAAAAGGGGTTGGTGAAGGGGCAGGGGCCCCCGAGCATGCTAGCTCCATGACTGAGGGACTGTCCCTAGGGGATGAACCCCCCACACCCGAGGGGTGCCTTGGGGGAGCACCAATGCAGCAGAGTTCCCCCGGGGGAGGGAAGCAGCCCTCCAGGCACACTGAGGGCCATGGCCATTATCCTGGGGGGTTTTCAGGGGAAGGGCAAGAAAGGTTCCAGCAGGGGGGGGGGACCAGGGGCTCTCCAGGGGATAGATGCACAGCGGAGGGGGGAAAGGAAGTCCAGTCCAGGACAGTGGGGTCAGAGTCCATCCGAGGGGCCAAGGGGTCCTGGGCAGCATAAGGCAAAGGTTGGTCTGGTAGGGGGGAGGGGGAGGTCAGGAGCCCCCTCACAACCGTAGCCCAGGGAGACTGAGGGGAAGCCAGACACCCTGTATTCTCAAGACCCCGAACTGCAGGGGGTCGCCCAGGGTCAGCGGGCAGTGCAGAGGCCTCAGGGCAGGAGAACCATGCTGGCAGGGAGACACCACCGCCACTTGTGTGCGGCGTCAGAGCAGACTCCCCCGGTAGCCCGTGCTCACCTGCAGGAAGTCGTTCAGCCCGGGGATGCACCGGAGCTCCGGAGGCGCAGACAGCAGCCGGGATACATGGGAGAAGAGCAGGAGCAGTCCACAGCAGATTTCGGAGGCCGAGGCAGCACAGGAGCAGGTAATCGGAGGGCAGCCGGAGTCCCCGTGCGCGAACGCAGGCCGGAGGCAGGACCAACAATGTCGGGCGAGTCAGGAGGCCCATGGACAGGACAGGGGTGCAGGAACCGCTGGATCCCTCTGTGGACCGGGGCGGAAGACGGGTTCCGAGTGGCTGGGGATCTACTGGGGACCTTCTGGGAGGGTTTCCCCATGTAGGTGCAGGTGGTCAGGGCTTAAGAGCACAGGCAGGACCCTCGTGGCGCCGGAGCTCTAACAGTGAGCTGCCATCTTCAACGGCGCATCACCACGCCCCCCTGGCTGGCTACTATTAGCTTTTCAGTTGTTATACACACCAGTGCTGCAGCACACAGTCGCTGTGTACTACACCCAAAATTGCACTCTCTCTCTTAATCTCACTCCCTTCCCTATCAGTGCTTCCAGGCTGGATTTGGGCTTAAGGTGAATTGATGCTGTAAAAAAGATTTTCTGTGCAAAACACTGCACTCTGTCCCTCTCTGCAATAGAATGCTGAGGTCACTGGGAGATGAGTCGCTGCTGTAAAAATGCTTTTCTGTGCAACACACACTGCTCTCTGTCCTCCCTCTCTCTCTGCAATAGAACGCTGATGTGACTGGGAGGTGAATAGCTGCTGTAAAAATGCTTTTCTGGGCAACACACATTGCTGTCTGTCCCTCTCCTTCTCTGTACTTGATGTTACTGGCCGCAAGATGGCTGACAATTATATGAGGCTGTGACATCACAGGGTTGGCTGGCTGCTGATAGGCTGCATGCTGCATGTGATTCAGGGTCATCCTGCTGACCCTTGTTCCCACCTTCCCATGATTCTTTGCCCCATGTCCTCAAATGTGGGTCCACCATTTTAGATGCCCTGGAGCCTGGACAGGACTAAATGGAGTTTAATGAAGCGATTTGCGCGATCGAATTTCGGCGATATTCGCATTCGTTGCAAATCGAATTTTTCCTGAAATTCGTAACAAATTCGGATTTTTCAGATTCGATTCACTCATCCCTAGTATTTACACATAAGGAGTGCCATATTAAAAGTTCATTTTAATGACAGTACCCTTTAACTCCTTGGGGACGGAGCCCATTATAACCCTAAGGACGGGAGCATTTTTTGCAATTCTGACCACTGTGACTTCAAGCATTAATAACTCTGGGATGCTTTTACCTTTCATTCTGATTCCGAGAATGTTTTTTCGTGACATATTCTACTTTATGTTAGTGGTAAATTTTTGTCGATACTTGCATCATTTCTTGGTGAAAAATTCCAAAATTTGATGAAAAAATTGAAAATATTGCATTTTTCTAACTTTGAAGCTCTCTGCTTGTAAGGAAAATAAACATTCTAAATAAATAATATTTTGATTCACATATACAATATGTCTACTTTATGTTTGCATCATAAAGTTGACATGTTTTTACTTTTGGAAAACATCAGAGGGATAGCAGCAAAGTGAAGGAGAAAATTCAAAATCTTAATTTTTTACACTCGCATGTTCTTGTAGACCCAGTTTTTGAAATTTTACAAGGGGTAAAAGGAGAAAAAGCACCCCAAAATTTTTAACCCAATTTCTCTCGAGTAAGGAAATACCTCATATGTGTATGTCAAGTGTTCGCCGGGCGCAGTAGAGGGCTCAGAAGGGAAGGAGCGACAATGGGATTTTGGAGAGTGAGTTTTGCTGACATTTTTTGGGGGGGCATGTTGCATTTAGGAAGCCCCTATGGTGCCAGAACAGCAAAAAAAAACACATGGCATACTATTTTGGAAACTACACCCCTCAAGGCACATAACAAGGGGTCCTCTGAGCCTTAACACCCCACAGGTGTTTGACGACTTTTCGTTAAATTCGGATGTGTAAACGAAAAATCCCCCCAAAATTTGTAACGCAATTTCTCCCGAGTACGAAGATACCCCATATGTGGCCCTAAACTGTTGCCTTGAAATACGAAAGGGCTCTGAGTGCCATGCGCATTTGAGGCCTGAATAAGGAATTTGCAGTAGGGGTGGACCCGGTTACAAGGATGGGGCTTGTCTCCACCAAAACCCTACAGCAGTGTCTCCCACAGGGTGCCTCCAGCTGTTGCAAGACTCCCAGCCTGCCAGGACAGTCTATGGCTGTCCGGCAACACTGGGAGTTGTGGTTTTGCCACAGCTGGAGGCGCCGTTTAGAAAACACTGCCGTATGAGACGTTTTTCATTTTTATTGGGGGGGCGACGTGTAAGGGGGTGTATGTGTAGTGTTTTACTTTTTATTATTTGTTAGTGTAGTGTAGTGTTTTTAGGGTACATTCACACAGGCAGGGGTTCACAGTAAGTTTCCTTGAAGGAAACCCATTGTAAACCCGCCCGTGTGAATGTACCCTGTACATTCACATGGGGGGGGGGGGCACCCCAAACCTTCAGCTGTGGCAAAATGACAACTCCCAGAATGCACTGACAGACCGTACATGCTGGGAGTTGTAGTTTTACTACAGCTGTAGACACACTGGTGGGGAACCACTGAGTTAGAAAACAGACTCTAGCTCAGTGATTCCAACCCATGTGCCTCCAGCTGTTGCAAGACTACAACTCCCAGCATGTACGGTCTGTCAGTGCACTCTGGGAGTTGTAGTTTTGCAACAGCTGGAGGCACATGGGTTGGAATCACTGAGTTAGTAAACAGACTCTAGTTCACTGTTTCCCAACCAGTGTGCCTACAGCTGTTGCAAAACTACAATTCCCAGCATGCCTGTACAGTCAGGGATGCTGGGCGTGTAGTTCTGCAATGTCTGGCCCTTCAGATGTTGCCGAACTACAACTCCCAGCATGCCTGGACAGTCTGGGCATGCTAGGAGTTGTAGTTATGCAACAACTGGGGAAGAACAGTGGTCTCCAAACTGTAGCCCTCCAGATGTTGCAAAACTACAACTCCAAGCATGCGCAGACTGTCCAGGCATGCTGGGAGTTGTAGTTCTGCAACATCTGGAGGGCTACAGTTTGGAGACCACCATATAGTGGTCTCCAAACTGTGCCACTTCAGATGTTGCAAAACTACAACTCCCAGCATGCCCAGACAGTCAGTGCATGCTGGGAGTTGTAGTTTTGTAACATCTGGAGGACCATAGTTTAGAGACCACTACACAGTGGTCTCCAAACTGTGACCCTCCAGATGTTGCAAAACTACAACTCCCAGCATGCCCAGACAGCCTTTGGCTGTGTGGGCATGCTGGGAGTTGTAGTTTTGCTGCTTTTAGAAGGCCACAGTGAAGATCACTTATCGCGATCTTCACTGCAGCCTTCTCCGCCGCACTTTCCGGCCGTCGCTCTTCCGCCTGCCGCCGCTGCTCCGAGATGCCGCCGCCTCCGCCGCCGCAGGTCCGGGTAAGCCGGGCCATGTCCCCCCACTCGCCGCCCGTGTTCCCCCCGCTCTGTTCCGACTTCGATCGTTGCGCAGAGCGGGGGGAAATAAACTGTAACCCCCCGCCCCCCTCATGCCATTGGTGGTCAGTCGGACGGACCAATGGCAGGGGATAGGAGGGGGTGGCAACATTGCCACCTCGTTCCTATGCTTTAGGCTGGTCGGAGCTGTCTCTGACAGCTCCGAGCAGTCTTATTTCCCGGGAGATCGGGTAACCAGTGACCCGATTTGCCCGGATCGCGGCAAATCGCAGGTCTGAATTGACCTGCGATTTGCTGAGATCGCCGATATGAGGGGGTCTCAGGACCCCCCTAGGCATTGCCACGGGATGCCTGCTGATAGATATCAGCAGGCATCCCGGTCCGATCACCGCCCGGCGAGCGGCAGTGATCGGAAATATGGAGGGTGTATGGATACTCCCTCCATCCTTAAGTGACGGGACGCGAGGACGTATGCATACGCCCTTCGTCCCCAAGGAGTTAATGTCGCTTATTTTGTCCCACTAGACTAAGCGATTGCACTTATAATACATTGCAGTACAGATTATAACTCTAAGTGCTGTGTTTAAAAGGTTGTTTGATTGTGTAAGAAAGCAGAAAACCTACAATTGTCTTTGAATAAAAAAAAAAACAGTAACCTCCTCTTTGATCCCAGCTCAGATTCACAGGCGGTCTTCAATCACAATTTTTCTAGGCTACCAAAAAGATGTGGCATACCAGCACATGCACGTGCCATATTTACTAGTATCAGTACTTTTTTAAATGATAATACAAAGACATGAACATTCCATCTCTCAGTGCTTCTGTGCTTTGATTTTTTGATAAATGATACATATATCAAAGGTAATCCAATCAGAAAAGAGTTTAACAGCCATGTAACCACATGGAAAATGATCTATTGTACCATTTAATTATTACATGTTTTACTAGTCATTTCGTCCCATGTGTTGAAAAGCTTCATGCATTCCATACCACAGATGTTGGCCAGAAGAATAGATATTCCCATGCATTGCATATGCAGTATCTGAGGAATGTCTATAGCCTCAACAATGTAGACTGAATTATCATTTCACATTTACCACTCAACAACAGATGCAAATAGTTAAAGAGCAAGTATGATTGATCTGATAACAATTTTCTCTTCTGTACTAGGAATTCCACTGAAAGTATCACTATGGTGGCTTTTAAAGGTGTATGGACACAATCATTCTGGAAAGCTGTTTCTGGAGAACTTTTAGCAACTCTCATTTTTGTCTTCCTTGGCCTTGGTTCAGCTATCAACTGGGGAACAGTAGACAGTTCCCAACAAATGGATCTAGTACAGATTTCTTTGTGCTTTGGACTTGGCATTACTACAATGGTGCACTGTTTTGGACACATCAGTGGTGCTCATATAAATCCAGCTGTAACTATTGCCCTTCTGTGCACAAGGAATATAACACTAGCCAAGGCATTATTTTACATCATCGCACAATGTCTTGGAGCAGTCTTGGGAGCTGGACTGCTATATCTTATAACACCACCCAGTCTCATTGGAAATTTAGGTGTGACAATGGTAAATACACATTATGATGATAAATATTGTATGTATTGTTTTGTTTAGATACAGATCTATTGTATTTCACATAAGTACACCCCTCTCACATTTTTTGAAAATATTTGATTACATCTTTTCATGTGACAACACTGAAGAAATGACACTCTACTGTGTAACAATGTTAAATGTTGTGTCCCCTCAATATAACTCAATACATAGCTATAAATGTATAAACCTTAGCAACAAAATTGACTGCACCCCTAAGTGGAAATGTACAAATTGGTCCCAAAGTGTCAATATTTTGTGTGGCCTCTATTATTTTGCAGCACTGTCGACACAGGTTGCTACTGGAGTCCTCTTTCACACTCCATGACAGCATCACGGAGCTGGTAGATGTTAGAGACCTTGTGCTCCCCCACCTTCCATTTTAGGATGCCCCACAGATGCTCAGTAGGCATTAGGTCTGGAGACATGCTTGGCCAGGCCATCATCATTACCCTCAGCTTCTTTTGTAAGGCAGTGGTGGTCTTGAAGGTGTGTTTGGGTTTTTTATTAAGTTGGAATACTGCACTGCAGCCCAATTTTCAAAGGGAGGGGATCAGACCATGACACTCCCACCACCATGCTTAACTGTAGGCAAGACACATTTGTCTTTGACTTCATCCGAACCAAATAAGTTTATCTTGGTCTCATTGGACCACAGGACATGGTTACAGTAATCTATGTCCTTAGCTTGTCTTCTGCAAACTTTTTACAGGCTTTCTTGTGCATCATCTTTATAAGAGGCATCCTTCTGGGACGAGAGCCATGCAGACCAATTTGATATAGTGTGTGGCATTTGGTCTGAGTACTGAAAAACTGACCCGCCTCCCCTTCAATTTCTACAGCAATGCTGGTAGCCCTCATATGTCTATTTCCTAAAGACAACCTCTGGATATGACACTAAGCATGTGCACTCAACCTCTTTGATGGACCGTGGCAAGGCCTGTGCTGAGTGGAACCTGTCCTGTGAAACCACTGTATGGCCTTGCCCACTGTGCTGCAGCTCAGTTTCTTGTCAATCTCCATATAAGCTATGCCATCTTTTTCCAGATCCCTTGAGAGTTATTTGCCATGAGTTGCTAGTATTAGAGAGTGTGAAAGCAATAACACTGAATTTAAGAGACCTGCTCCTCTCTGTTCACACCTGAGACCTTGTTTAGACATTAATGGCTGTGTGTTGAGCTATTTTGAGAGAACGCAACATTATGCACTGTTATACAGCCTGTGCACTCAGTACTATACATTGGAGCATAGTGTCATTTCTTCAGTGTTGTATGATGAAAAGATATAATAAAATATTTAAAAAAAAGTGAGGAGTGGAGTCACTTATGTGAGATACTGTCTGGCATACATAGTGGGTGAAATAAGTATTGAACATGTCACCATTTTTCTCACTGAATATATTTTCAAAGGTGTTATTGACAATTCAAGTAATCCATACATAGAAAGAAACAAATACATTCAGAAAGTAACTTATGTGTAATAATGTGAAATGATACATGGAAAAAGAATTGAATATACTTACTGATATTTATTTAATACTTTGTACATAAGCCTTTGTTGGTAATGACCGCTTCAGTATGAAGAGACTAGTGGCATACATTGTGATTTTGGTCGATTCTTACACACAAGTAATTTTCAAATCTTAAAGGTTCGTGGGCCTTTTCCATTAATCAAGATCTTTAGTCATTTTTATAGATTTTCTTTTCAATAGAATTTTTATTGAAAAAAGTAACAGACATGTCAGTAAATATCTTGAGGTTATATCAATATATGCTGTACAGGTTATATTGGATAACAGATAGAAAAGGAAGAACATGTGTTCCCAAAATCTCGTTAATGCAATGCATTCACAGTTCAAGTATGGATATACTTCTAGTGTCACAAATCATAAGTAAGACAGAGTCAGTTCTATACAGTGTTGCCTCAGAGTCAGTTCTATACAGTGTTGCCTCAGCACAGTTAAAAATATATTCAGAGCATCTATCTGAGTGGAAAACAAGAGTCGACCCTGGAGTTATGAGACATTTGGAGTATATCAAACGAAACATGAAGTTTCCAGATTGAGTTGAGGTGTGTAAATGAGGATGAACCAAAATAAATTAACATAAGTAAACATTGCCACTACGTGATAAATAAAACTTTTTAAAGATTTTCAATGTGATATAAGTCAGGTGATTGGCTGGGCCATTCGAGTGGCTTTATTTTCTTTCTTTGAAACCATTTGAGTTTCTTTGGCTGTGTGTTTGGGATCATTGTCTTGTTGAAATATCCATTCTCATTTCATCTTCATCATCCTGGTAGATGGCAGCAGATTTTTGTCAAGAAGGTCTCGGTCAATTTACCCATTTATCATTCCTTCAATTGAATGTGAAATTTCATATGGGATCATACACCTCCTGTCACACAGTTATAATGTGGGAGATGGCAGCTCAGCCTCCCAGATTGCATACTTAGGAGAATATATAGATGATGAGTATAACCGTGTTATTCTGGCGGGTAAAGATGGTACTTGATCTAGACGCTCAAGTGATTCTGTGCTGATGCATTATGGGATTTATAGCAAAATGCAGTGGAAGAGAAAACAGGATAAAATCAAGTGTCAAGATGGTGGCTGACAGGACTGGGGCAAGGATTTTTGCAACCCTAGACAAAATCTTATTTTGCCACCCCCTTGACCATGCCCATTTGCTCCACCCTTTGACATGCTCCACCTTACTGCTGGGGTGACACACTGTAACAAACTTCCTCCTCATGTAATCACCTTACTAGTGGGGTGACACACTGTAATAAACCCCATTCCCATTAAATCCCCTTACTACTGGGAGGACATAATGTTAGAAACCCCCTCCTCATGTAATGCCCCTACTACTGAAGTGGCACAAAGTAACAAACCTCCTCCCTATGTAATCTCCTTATACGTCACACAGTAAGAAACCTCCTCCCCATGTAATCTTCTTACTATTGGGGTGACACTGAAGTGCAGATTTTTTTCATGACAGCAGTGGCTGTACAGGAATCATGAGACCTCCACCTCCTCCACAGCATCACGAAAGGTCCTTCAACTACAATCTCTCTAATCCTGCATGGCTGACATCATCAAAGGTCCTTCACCATCTTGTCGGCCGGTTTGGGGAATTGGCGGAGAGAGGGGTAAGCACAATTCTGGGTTATTCCTGCAGGACCCCTGGATAATCGTGCCGAGAAGAAGCGTGCAGCCGCAGTGCTGCTCTTCTCTATCTGGCCGTCAGGAGCGCAGCACTGTCACATCACATTACATATGCGGTAATAATTACTATGTATGGAATGTGTCACAAGGTAAAAAAGGCCGGTATTCGTCAGGTGCAATCCATGGGAATAAACTTGCACAAAGCAAGGTGTTTAAAATACACGATTAATTTATTTCCAATGCCAGAATAAAACAAATGCGTTTCGGAGCTTGAGCGGCCCCTTTCTCAATGTTAAAAATGGCTTTTGTACATGCAGTAGAAATAACAGGGTATTTATAAGACACTAGGTGAGCGCCCACATCATCAATTAAGGCTAGTCTGACGTCATCACCTCCCTCGGCTGGAAATGCATGTTGATGACGTGTGAAAGTGAACAGTGTCATACAGAGTCGGACTGTTCTGACAGCTGACATAATAATAAAAGAAAACACATCACTTGTATGATAAAATAGAATAAAACAATCATATTTTGTCTCTGTTTATATATAAATGGTCAAGTAAGCTTGAGTTTATCTATTTTAATGCCTGCACAGTATAGCCCGTGTTGTCAGTCTGCCTCACATTTCATGCCGGCTATGTGGACGGGACTGCACCGGTTCTGTCCGATGAGCTTGGGATTGTCTCAGTACATCCGTGTGCTAGGACAGATAGAAAGAGTTTCCCGAGTGGAGATTATATGGGGCCAGTGCGCCTGTAGTATTCTCGGGTGCAGGTTGCTTTGAACGAGGGAACTCAGGGGTTATTGGAGTTCGCACATGCACGAACCCGAAATAAAAAGATTTCCGTGGACATGACAGCTAGCAAGATGCTGCACTCTTGTTCTTGCATGCCTGTAATTGTCGTGCAATTATCGAGTGGATAATTTGCTTCAAGGTGGTAAGGTAGTGCAAATGGTTCATATTATTAGTTTTATTTAATGTTGCCATCGTTGTGTGTTTGTCTTACATAAGTTTGTTCTTATATATTTTCGATGCCTTCATTTAAACCATACTGCTGGAGCAAATTCATTTTATAGATCCAATAGGACTCTCTCTTCCTGAGACTTGAAAAACGATCTTGTACTGTTAGTGGGATTTGTTCAATTATTGTTATCGTGTAGGTTGAAAAGTCACTGTTATGTGCTTCAGTAGCGTGCCGTGAGATACTGTGCTTGGTGAAGTTATGAATCCCATTGTGCCAGTGGTTGTTCCTCCGTGTGCGGAGTTGTTGCATCGTTCTGCCTATGTATTGGAGTTTGCACTCACATTCCATAAGATATATCACATAGGTGGAAGAGCAGTCTAGTGTGGATTTGATTTGGAATGTTTCACCGGTGATATGGCTGGTATAAGATGTTGCTCTATAATTCACACCTGTAACATCCCGGTGTTTTGTTCTTTTTTTTGGTTTTGTTGCGTTTAACGTCGCTGTCTTCTTGGATGTTTTCTTTATGGTGGCTAGGGGCTACAATATTTTTGATGGTTCTAGCTCTCCTATAGGTAAACTTGGTTTTAGACGGAATAAGTTTGCTCAAAATGGGGTCCATATGTAGAATACCCCAATGTGATTCCACAATTTTTTTTATTTTTGAGTGTCCTGCTGAGAAATTAGAAATGAAGTTATATTTATGATCAAGGACCATCCTGTTTTCTTTAGTCTTGTCCTCCTCTGTATGTCCTGTTATTTCCTTCTTGTTTTTCTTTTTTTGCTCTTTTTGCTCAGTGTTTGTGGTGTGTTCCAGTGTTCTCCTATATGCTGCCTCCACTATTGTTTTTGGATAACCTTTATCAGTGAGCCTCTTTTTAATGCAGGGATGTGGAATTTCTATCGTCCGACGCCCGCGACAAGCAGTTTTGGGCGCCGGGCAGGTGAATTTGTCCGGTCCTTAGCCCGGCTTCGGGCAAGCAGGGCCGGACCTGACAAGTGCGGTGGCGCTCTGCAGTCTGTATGGAGCGGGCTGCCGACTCCTGCCCGCTCCATACTCTGCAGCCTGTGTCCTCCGAAGCAGAGCAGGGGAGATGAGAAGCTGTGTACAGTATTTGTCTTCTCTCCCTTGCTCTGCAGACGTGCGGGGGGAGATGAGGGGGCGTGGCTTCTTGCTCCCCGTGCAGACCTGCGTCCTCTGCCTTCACTCCCCCCAGCTGTAGCTTCGGAGAGCTGAGGGGAGGAGGCTCGTCTGCACGGGGAGATGCTTGCGGCGCTCACAGGGGAGTATGGAGTGGGCTCCGGACTCGTGCCCCCTCCATACTCTGCAGCCCCCGGCTGTTCTCAGTAGCTGGGGGCCGCCGCTAATAGCCAGCATGCGGCGATCGCCGCGGCTGGCTATTAACCCTTTAGATCGCCGCTGTCAAAGCTGACAGCGGCGTCTTAAGGGACATGTGAATGCTCCCTGGTGGGCTAGTGGGGGTGGATCGCCCCCCCGCAGCGCGATCGCAGGGGGGCGATCCACTATGGAGGTAGCCGGAGGACTTACCTCTGCTTCCTCCTGTCCAGCTCTGTCATTGATAGATCCTGGCTGGACCAGGCTCTATCAATGGATCACAGAGCACACAGATTAATAGAGTTCAATAGAATCTATTCATCTGTCTGAGGAATCTAATGATTCCTCCTATAAGTGTAATAAAGTGTAAAAAAAATAAAATAAAATAAAATAAAAAAGTTTTAATAAAAGTTTGAAAGACACATTAACCTAGTGGTCTTCAAACTGTGCCCCTCCAGATGTTACAAAACTACAATTCCCAGCATGCCAGGACAGCTGTTGGCTGTCCGGGCATGCTGGGAGTTGTAGTTTTGCAACATCTGGAGGGCCACAGTTTGAAGACCGCTGCATTAACCCCTTCCATGTTAAAAGTTCAAATCACCCCCTTTTGCTATATAAAAACATGCAAACATAATAAGAATTAAACATATTTGCTATCGCTTCGTGCGTAATTGTACAACCTATTAAAATATAACATTATGTATCCCGTACGGTAAATGTAAAAAAATACCAAACCACAGATTTGCAATTTTTATTATATCCCAGAAAAAAAAGTTTAAAAGTGATTAAAAAGTCAGATCAATACCAAAATGGTACCGATACAAAAAACAGATTATGGCGCAAAACATGAGCCCTCATACAGCCTGGTATGCGGAAAAAAAAATAAAGCTACAGGGGTTAAAAAATGGCAATTAAAAAAATTTTAAAAAGTCCAGAATTAGTAAAACATGACGTAAACGATACAAATCTGGTATCGCTGTAATCAGGCGCCTAAAGTATAAAACTAACATGTTATCTCAACCACAAGGTAAATGGCGCAGAAAAGAACACCACCAAATCTGCTAAATTATCTTTTACTATTTCAATTTCACTTCACCGATTATTTCATATATATATATATATATATATATATATATATATATTTTTTTTTTTTTTATTTTATATTTTTTTTTTTTGGTTCGGAGAATAAGTTATTGAAAAATTAAAAGGTGTCATTATAGTAGGTAGTTATGGCTATTATAGGGCGAGGAGGAAAAAAACAAGAGCGTAAAAGCGAAAATTGGCCCGGACAAGTGGATCGTCATGAGGGACAAGTAGATTTTGCTCCATTTAAGTCCCGTGGACAAGTAGTTTTTTTTATAAAATTTCCACACCCCTGTTAATGTTTTTACTTTGTTGGATGAAATCCGATGTTCTTGTACAATTCCTCCTTATCCGATGGAACTGGCCGTAGGGGATGTTATGTTTCCACTTCTTATAGTGGCAGCTCCCATAGTCTAAAAGACTATTACAGTCAACACTTTTGAAGTGTGTTTTTGTGATAATGTTGTGGTCATCATTGGACAATTCAAGGTCCAAGTACTCCATTTTATCCGCATCACATTTTCCTGAAAATGTCAAATTCCAATCATTCCTGTTCATATGTGTGGTGAAATCTATGAAGTCCTTTTCGGTCCCACTCCATATAAACAGAAGGTCATCTATATATTGCTTATAGAGTTTTATGTATTTTTTCCAGGGGTGTTCAGCGAGGATGTAAATCTCCTCATACCCCCCCCCCCCATATAAAGACTAGCAAACGACGGGGCGAATACCTGTGGTCTGGAGATATAGTTGTGCCCTTCGGCCAGTTCCATTGGATAAGGAGGAATTGTACGAGAACATCGGATTTCATCCGACAAAGTAAAAACATTAAAAAGAGGCTCACTGGTAAAGGTTATCCAAAAACAATAGTGGAGGTAGCATATAGGAGAGCACTGGAACAGACCACAAACACTGAGCAAAAAGAGAAAAAAAGAAAAACATACAGAGGAGGACAAGACTAAAGAAAACATGATGTTCCTTGATCATAAATATAACTTCATTTCTAATTTCTCAGCAGGACACTCAAAAATCAAAAAAATTGTGGAATCTACATTCTACATTTGAGCAAACTACATTCTACATGTGCAAACTCCAATACATAGGCAGAACGATGCAACAACTCCGCACACGGATGAACAACCACCGGCACAATGTGATTCATAACTTCACCAAGCACAGTATCTCACGGAACGCTACTAAAGCACATAACAGTGACTTTTCAACCTACACGATAACAATAATCGAACAAATCCCACTAACAGTACAAGATCGTTTTTCAAGTCTCAAGAAGCGAGAGTCCTATTGGATCTATAAAATGAATTTGCTCCAGCCGTATGGTTTAAATGAAGGCATCGAAAATATATGAGAACAAAAACCATATGTTTTAACCATAGTCCCTGACATTCATCTGGATTAGCCTCTGACATCCCACAAAGAATTGTATAAGCATTTTTCTGCCACTCACCAAAATTGAGAGAATGGGCAGCGTTTATCAGTCATATCCCCTGTTCACTCACACTAGGTGACTATTGATCTGGATGAATATATAGTATTTTTGGTTCTATTCTAACATCGTGGATTAGTTGATTTACTATACAAACAGAACATACCCCTTTGTGATGTACATAAATACAAACATCGATAACCTGTTCTCCATAACCATCGGGAATAACAATGAGACAAACACACAACGATGGCAACATTAAATAAAACTAATAATATGAACCATTTGCGCTACCTTACTACCTTGAAGCAAATTATCCACTCGATAATTGCACGACAATTACAGGCATGCAAGAACATGAGTGCCCCATCTTGCTGCCTGTCATGTCCATGGAAATCTTTTTATTCCGAGTTTGCGCAAGCGCGAACTCCAATGACCCCTGAGTTCGCTCGTTCAAAGCAACCTGCGCCCGAGAATACTAGAGGCGCACTGGCCCCATATAATCTCCACTCGGGAAACCCATTCTATCTGTCCTAGCACACGGATGTACTGGGACAATCCCAAGCTCATCGGAAAGAACCGGTGAAGTCCCGTCCACATAGCCGGCATGGTATATGAGGCGGACACAGACTGACAACACAGGCTTTACTGTGCAGGCATTAAAACAGATAAACTCACACTCACTTGACCATTTATATATATAAACAGAGACAAAATATGATTGTTTTATTCTATTTTATCATACAAGTGATGTGTTTTCTTTTATTATTATGTCAGCTGTCAGAACAGTCCGACTCTGTATGACACTGTTCACTTTCACACGTCATCAACATGCGTTTCCACCCGAGGGAGGTGATGATGTCAGACTAGCCTTAATTGATGATGTGGGCGCTCACCTAGTGTCTTAGAAATACCCTGTTATTTCTACTGCAAGTACAAAAGCCATTTTTAACATTGAGAAAGGGGCCGCTCAAGCTCCAAAACGCATTTGTTTTATTCTGGCATTGGAAATAAATGAATCTTTTATTTTAAACACCTTGCTTTGTGCAAGTTTATTCACACTGATTGCGCCGACGAATCCCGGCCTTTTTTACCTTGTGACACATCCTCGTTTGGCAGAAGATTTTCTACTGCTGGAAATCCGAGTGACTGCACCGTGATATCATCAAGGCTAAAATAGGTGGTTGTGTCTGACACACAACCCCATAAGGTGAGCAGTTCTGCTGTTATTTTAGAAGCATTTACTGTTCCCACCACGAGATATCGCCCCATGAGAAGCTCTGCTGGGTTTTTTCAGATTTATTTGCCTATGTATGGAATGTGACAGTGCTGCGTTCTTGACAGCTGAATAGAGGAGCCAGCACAACACCACAAGTAGGGACTACTATGAACTAAGTGCCGTATACAAAGAAGAGGTCCAGAATGTGACAAACAATGGGGGGAGGTAAAGTAATGGAAAAATTTGTCTACGTTGTACTGCTTCTTCAGTAAGAAAATGCTGAACTAATAATATGCTGTATAAAACTACATTCAAGTGACAGAGCTGCCTCATTATTAGCATATTCTTTGTTGAGTCTTTTTTATTATAACAAAATATTTTTGCTAAAAGTATTTGCAATGTTTTCATTTTGTTCTCTTTTGTCATTAGATAAATGAAAAGCTCTCCATTGGTCATGGACTCCTAATTGAAATTATACTTACATTCCAGTTAGTTTTCACTATATGTGCAAGCTGTGATCCAAAGAACAAGGACAAATCTTCAGCACTTGCAATTGGAATCTCTGTTGTAATTGGGCACTTATTTGCAGTAAGTATCAGTATATCTGAAATAGGATTACATGTATTTCATTGATCCACACAAGAGAACTGAATAAGTCAGAATATCATCTGTATTCCAATGATCATAACGTACACTAATGACCTGTTAGTTTAATAAATTTGCCTTAGATCAAGGTGCATGTTGTGGATGTTTGACCATATCTTTTTTCTCTATTTGAATTCACATTGTGTTATAATTATACTGCGATGTTTTTATGTCTGATCCCAAGAACAGGAGGTTTCAACCCCCATTCATGTATATAAAAGTTATTGATGGTTTAACATTGAAAATGTTTTATTACCGCCAGGGGTTAAGTCCTGGGGAAAAAAGTGTGGGAACTCCAAGATTTCCACTCAAGGGCTGGTCTTGCTAATGGGAACGGTGTTCCTGCTGTGGAAAAAGTGCAGGACTTGAGCCCTGATTCCCGCACAAAAAGTTTATGTTTGAAAAATTGTTCAAACATTGTCCATTTGGCAATGGTAGGCAAAAACAACATGTAAAATCAGCCTAGTCCAGACGCTTGTGCAAAGCACATATATGATGCACATTTTTATCTTTTTTATCTATTTGTGTGCCTTTTTAATGTTGTCTATTTTTTCAGATAAACTACACTGGAGCGAGCATGAACCCAGCAAGATCTCTTGGCCCCGCTGTTATTATATGGAAGTGGGACAACCATTGGGTAACTGTTTAAACCCCCACAACATAAATAGTCAGAATGTAAATTTGGTTATGATCTAGTATAGATTAAAAGAAAAAGTATAACAGGTGCATTGAAAGTAGAGGTTTTATAGGATGCACTTATAAACATTGGATCTGAATCTTCTAATATAATCAATTTGTTATATAAATCTATGTGAAAAGAAGGAAGAACATCTATTAAATCAGTACACTTTAATCTAATGTGGTGTCCCGGCACTGGATTTCATCCGTTGCCTTGTGGTGAGGTCCCCAAAGTCAGAGTCCCTATGTGTAGGTGGGGTCCTCATCCTTAGCTAGTCCCTTGTCACCCCTTTTGTAATTAAAATTATTAAAATTTAATGTGTATATATTTATATAGTAAGTGTACTTACCTAGTTAGGGTCGCAGGACCTGCGGGTCACTTGATACGTTCCAAAGACTCTATGGTTTGTAGTTCAAGGACCTTTGGAGGAAGTCAGGTGTTTACCCATCAGGCTATGTAACGGTGAGTGACAGCTGACTTGCACCAATCCAAAACAGCCCTGCCCCTGCCCATATAAGGGAACGGCAGCCATTACTCTCTCTCTCTTTCCTCGTGGGCTGTTGACAGGGAAGGATCTGCGCTGCTGTCATCAGTGAGTTAGGCCCGAGCCTTGCGGCGACGGCTGATCTTTACAAAATTGTGAGTGTAATCAATCTCTAAGCACTCTGCAAGATCGCCGGACCATATCTAACCCCTAAATCCGGACGGATCTTTGCACATTACCTAAATTCTGAGACTTATATCAAAAGTCAAGGTCCGCAACAACTGTCAGTCACTGAAGTGTATGGAGACTGTATTAATGAGACTGTTACTGTTCATTGGATGTACCGCAAGTCTTTAAGTAAAGTTTATCCAAGTTCAACTACCTTGTGGACCTTCAGTCATTTTATGCATGCACCTATCATTACTGGGAAGGGAGAATTACCTCAGCATACTAGCCCTCAGCCTGGCGTCACAAACAACAGGGTTAACCTTAACCCTTGATATACTGAAACAACACCCTGACTACACTACCACTACCCCTGAGGCCTACCACAAAGCCTTTTTGGCGTTGCACTAACAGGATTCGGGTGTGTGCCCACTACAGTTGCCCGGAAACCAACAAAGAGAGATAGTCCAAGGCGCAGAGTGCGACAGCGGGTTGGAAGTTGTAAGGAGCCGGAACAGTACGGGACTCTGAGACACCAGATTGAATTGAAGTCATATATAGAGTTACTTCAGCTAACGATCAACACACTCAAATTTCAACTAAAAGCGTTTCAAGTCGCCGCTCTCAAATTTGAAATCTATGCTCTCAAGTTCCAGATTAGAGAACAACTGCATATCTCCTCAGGACCTAAGAATTCAAGATTTATTTAAAGGGCCAGCATACCAAATACAAAGATGTCAGAACCTGCAGCGCCACAGTCCCCATCTGAACAGCAAGGGGGCGATGCTCCAGTGACCCCACCAATGGGGTCTCCACCCCGAGTCAGAAGGGTATTGCCACCTTCACCAACACTTTCTGCCTCACAAAGACGGGCTCTTCCTGTGATCCCAGCAAGACCTCCATCACAGGTGGAGCAGAATCCAGCAAGTCCACCTCCAGTCTCTCCCTACGTATTGGGAGCCCCTGTTGCTGCACCTGTCTTCTTGGGGAATCCTGTTCTTCCCACCTACAATGGTGACCCTTTTACATTGAGAGACTTTAAAGAAAAGTTACAGCTACAGCCTCTTTGGATTTTATGCATTACCCCCTCATCAACAGATACAGCTGCTTCTGGGACAGCTCCAGGGACCCGCCTTGGAGCTACTTCGCACCTGGCCGGCGGCTGATAAAGCCACAGTGGGACAGATTTTTGAAGGACTTTCTCAAGTGTTTGAATCTCATTCTCCTTCAGAGGTACGCCTCAGACTATATGAACATTGTCAGAAGCCAGGTGAGACTCTCAGAGCATATGCAGTAGCTTTACAGAGCGCATTAGAGGTGGTACAGAAGGTGGACGGCATCACGCACGATCAGGGTAACCGAGTACTGATGGACCGTTTTATAGAAGGGGCACTGAACAAATGGAACAAGGCCCAACTTAGGATGCTGGCCGTGCAAAATCCTGACATGGCTTTCCAAGCTTTTAAGAGACTAGCGGTTAAAGTGATCGAATCAGGACCCCAGACGGAGGAGGCTAGTGTTCCTGCTACAGAATCTCCGGGGCTCTCGCCCCAACCACCTTTCCCTTCTCAGCCTGCCCTGCCAACACCTTCTTCTAGCCCTTGGACAGCTGACTTACAAGACATTAAACAGGACATTGAGCAGTTAGCCAAGGCCTTTAAAGAAATGGCTGTACAGCCCAATCCATCTAGATCTGCAACACCACCACCTAAGAAACCTGACCCCTGCTCTGCTGATCCACCTAATACCCTTCCTGTGAGACCACCTGGGAGTCAGACACCTGTCTGTAGTTACTGTAACAAGAATGGACACTGGAAGAGTCAATGCTGGGCTTTAAACGGGCATCCCTTGGGGTCGAGGACCGCACCCCAGGAGTAGATGCCGAAGGTCCAGAACCAACCAGCGACAAGAAAGGACTGTCTATGTATGTAGCTTCTTGTCCTTATGTACAGGTGATAGTTGAAGGTATCCGGTTACAAGCTCTGATAGATACAGGGTCTCAGGTGTCCACTATTCCACAGGGGGTTTTCTATAAGTATTGGGGCCCAGAGAGGTTGTGTGAACCTAAGGGGTTTAGAGTAATTTCAGGGAACGGAAACCAGTACCCAGGCATGGCTACTGGGAGCCCACGGTGAAGGTGGGAAAGCATGTGTTAGAAAGGCAGGGTGTGATTGTCACCAATGTTAGGGATGAAGGGGCAGCTGACTTCATCTTAGGAATGAATATTATGAGACACTGTTTTGATGATATTGTCTGTGCGCTGCATGCATCTCTCCCTCACTTGTCAGCCCCAGGCCGGGGAGCTGCCCAACACCACCTCAAAATCCTCCAAGCAGAACAGAAGTGTGTGAATCATCAAGGAGAAATCTGTCGAGTAAGGATTCAAGATATACGAGCCGTTAGTCCACAGCCACAGACGGAGAGTTATTTGGTGTTGTGCCCTACCTGGTGTGAATAATCAAGATTATCAAGCGCTCTTTGAACCCATCCTACTGGAAGATTGTCCCTTGGTGCGAGCCGCTAGAAAACTGGTAACAGTACGTAATGGGAAAATTCCGGTGATACTTATTAATCTCTCTCAAGTTGCCGTCCGACTACCCAAGTATACCCCGGTGGCTACCCTGCACCATTTAGACGTCAGAGATGTGGTCTCGAAGTCACAAGTGGCTCAACGAGGACCTGACCAGAATCCTGCAGAACCTTGGTGGAGCCAAGTACAAATAGGAGGCGAAGATACCCCCAAGGAACAGGTGGAAAGAGTCATCCAGGTAGCTAAGAAATATCAAGAAGCTTTCAGCAAGTTCCCCACAGACTTTGGCAGGACCACCATGATCAAACATAGGATTCTCACTGGGTCACTGGGGACAGTCCACCTATTAAGGAGAGACATCGCCCTGTGGCTCCCGGGATGTATCAGACTATAAAGAAGATGCTCGTGGAGATGAAAGAGGCCGATGTCATCCTAGAAAGCCAGAGTCCTTGGGCTGCACCTTTGGTCCTGGTGAAGAAAAAAGATGGGACTATCCGCTTTTGCGTAGATTACCGGAAGTTGAACGGCATAACTCATAAAGATGCCTATCCTCTTCCCCTTATTGAAGAATCCTTGACTGCATTGGGGTCTGCCGCATACTTTTCCACACTGGATTTGACGAGCGGTTAGTGGCAGGTGCCAATGGCGAAAGAGGATAGAGAGAAGACCGCATTTGGGACCCCTATGGGACTCTTCGAGTTCAAAAGTATGCCCTTTGGACTGTGCAATGCACCGGCTACTTTCCAACGCTTAATGGAGTGATGCTTGGGGCATCTTAACTTCCAGAGTGTTCTGTTGTATTTAGATGACGTCATCGTCTATTCCCGGACATATCAGGAACACCTGGACCACCTGAAAGAAGTTTTCCAAGTCCTTATCCAACATGGACTCAAGGTTAAACCTTCCAAATGTCACTTGCTAAAGCCACAAGTACACTATCTGGGACATGTCGTCAGTGCTCAAGGAGTCCAGCCTGATCCGGACAAAGTGAGTGCTGTGAAAGAGTGGCCTACACCCAGGACGGTGCGAGATGTCTGAAGTTTCCTGGGATTTGCTGGTTATCATCCCCCATTTTGCTCAAATTGCTGTGCCCTTAACCAAGTTACTGAGAGGGACTGCCCGGGAGAATTATAATGGGAGGCTACCAATACAGTGGGCTGAAGAACAAGAAGATGCCTTTCGAGCCCTGAAGTACCTCCTCACGGAACCCCCCATTTTGGCGTATCCTGACTACAGCCTGCCGTTCCGTTTATATACAGACGCTAGCTTCGAAGGTCTGGGAGTAGTCTTATCTCAGGCGCAAGATGGCAAAGAGAGGGTGATTGCCTATGCCAGCCGACATCTCTGAGCTGCCGAAAAGAATGACGCCAACTATAGCTCCTTCAAACTGAAGCTCCTGGCCCTGGTCTGGGCCATTACTGAGAAGTTTAAGGACTATCTGGCTGCTACTCCCTTCAAGGTCTACACTGATAACAACCCCTTGGCCCATTTGAACACTGCTAAGTTGGGAGCTCTTGAACAGCGCTGGGCCTCTCGGTTGGCCAACTATGATTTCAACATTAAGTACCGCAGCGGAAAAACCAATGTTAATGCGGATGTACTTTCTCGCATGGCCCTGGGAGTTGCACCTCCTGCTGAAGATGTGTGGGAAGATGTGGAAATGCCTCCCTTCTACCGAAGGTTTGTGAGCCAGAGTGCTCTAACTGCCCAGGCGGGTGACGGACCTGAATCTCCCAAAGTCCCTGAGGATTTGTCTACATGGAAGACACTTCAGGATGAAAGCCGGGTTATCAGGGACCTCTTAGACTATTGCCTCCACAAGAAAGTGCCCACTCGGGTGCACAAGACACAAGGGGACTTTGAATTGAAGCGGCTATGGCAGCATAGGAATCGCCTGTTCCTGGTCTACCGAAATTCCCTGGACCCAGTCCAGCGGGGAGACATCGAGAAATGGTGTGCCGAGTGCTCCGTGTGCAATGGGATCAAGAATCCCCGAAGGGATGCAAAAGCCCCTTTACGTCCCATCTGTACGGAGAGGCCGAACCAGATTGTTGCTTTGGATCATGTGAAGCTGGCCCCCACTCGATCTGGCTACTGTCATGCTCTAACCGTGATGGATCATTATTCCAAGTGGGTAGTCGTGGTCCCTGTCAAGGATCTTACCGCCAAAACTGCTGCTCAGCTCTTCTTTCGTCAGTGGATCCAACCTCTGGGGTGTCCCGAATCGGTCCTCACGGATCGGGGAACCGCCTTTGAAGCCCAGTTGTTCCAAGAACTTTGCCGGTTGCATGACTGCAAGAAGCTCCGGACGGCGGCCTACCATCCCCAAGATAATGGTCTCTGCGAGAGGACCAATCAAGTGTTCATCCAAATGCTCAGAGCTGCCTCTGTCTCAAAGCACGAAGAGTGGCCTCAGCTGTTGCCGGAACTCCTAGAAATTTACAACAACACTGTCCACTGCTCTACAAGGTATACGCCTTTTTTCCTGATGATGGGCCAACACGGCCAATTGCCAAAGGATCGGACCTTCGGGCTGCAGGCACCTTTCAACAATTCCCCTCATGTTTCCCAAGGTTGGGTGTCAGAACATCAACGAAGAATTGAGGAAGCCAAAAACACTTTAGGGATTGTAGCCAATTGTAATGCAATTCCTGCCATTGTTAGGTACACTTCTTCTCTTTCTTTGCATGTGTGAGATGTTCTACCTGGCCAGTAGGTGCTCTTGCGAGCTAACAAATGAAACACGTAATTCTTAAAGTAACCTAGGTAGGTTATGTGAAGTGCTCTAGGGGTAGGTAGCGTGTAGCCAATAGACCCTAACAGCCAATCTTACTGTGACCTAGCTTCCGGCTAGCCAGTATACCTTATGGGGGGGATTCATCAAACTATATAGAGTCATTTTAGGTGTATTTTCTTGCACAAAATCTTGCGCAAGGATATTTCCTGCATTCTTTTTGTGCGTATTTTTTGGTGGAACTTTTTCTAAAGATGTCCCCCTTCAGGTGTACCGTAGAACCGTTATTCCTGTAGACATGTATTTATTATCTGCGTTTTTGCACAAAAAAAGGACGCAAGTGTCATTTTCTTGCGCAAATATACACCAGCTCCGAGCACACGTACAAGTCTACCTTATATTTTTTTCAAAAGCTGAGATGGGCGGATTCTATTACTGCACATGATTCACAGAGACCCGTGCGCAAGTTTAGTAAATTTTGCGCAGGTAAATGACAAATACACACAACAGAAAGGGGTAAAAAAAAGCTCTACCATACACTGATGTTGATGAATCCCCCCTATGTGTACTAACAGGAAACTCATTGTTGGCGAATAAAATGTGTGAGATAATCAAATTGTTTAGTCAGCTTGAAACTAAAGGTATAAAGAGCTGTGCTAATGTTTAGTTAGCCTCATAAAGATGTGTAGACAGCTAATAAAATGTCTCAGGAGCTAGAAACAAAATGTTAGATAGCTGCCTAATTGTTTAGTAAGCTTTAAAATGTATAGTAAGCTTAATAAAATGTCTTAGAAGCTAGAAACTAAAGGTCTAGATAGCTTCATAATTATTCAGATAGCTTCATAATTGCTTAGTTAACTTCATAAATGTCTTAGAAGCCTTCTTAGATGTCTAGTAAGATTACTAGTCTACAAAATGTTTAAAATGCCAAGCAAATGTATAGTAGGTTTAAAAATACTTAATGTGTATAAAAGTTTGTCAGTATATAGATTCTGTCTAGTTAGAGACCCTGCTTAAGTCTGTCTTAGTTCCTCTGCCTTAGGGGACAGACGGCGGGGTCAACTTATTTTAAGTAAGGGGCTTTGTGGTGTCCCGATACCGGATTGCATCCGTTGCCTTGTGATGAGGTCCCCAAAGTCAGATTCCCTAGGTGTAGGTGGGGTCCTCATCCTTAGCTAGCCCATTGTCACCCCTTTAGTAATTAAAATTATTCAAATTTAATGTGTATATATTTATACAGTAAGTGTACTTACCTAGTTAGCGTCGCAGGACCTGCGGGTCACGTGATGCGTTCCAAAGACACTATGGTTTGTAGTTCAAGGACCTTTGGAGGAAGTCAGGTGTTTACCCATCAGGCTATGTAACGGTGAGTGACAGCTGACTTGGACCAATCCAAAACGGCCCTGCCCCTGCCCATATAAGGGAGCGGCGGCCATTACTCTCTCTCTTTCCTCGTGGGCTGTTGACAGGGAAAGATCTGCGCTGCTGTCCTCAGTGAGTTAGGCCCAAGCCTTGCGGCGACGGCTGATCTTTACAAAACTGTGAGTGTAATCAATCCCTAAGCGCTCTGCAAGATCACCGGACCGTATCTAACCCCTAAATCTGGACGGATCTTTGCACGTTACCCTAAATTCTGAGACTTATATCAAAAGTCAAGGTCCGCAACAACTGTCAGCCACTGAAGTGTATGGAGACTGTATTAATTAGACTGTTACTGTTCATTGGATGTACCGCAAGTCTTAAAGTAAAGTTTATCCTAGTTCAAGTTCAACTACCTTGTGGACCTTCAGTCATTTTATGCATGCACCTATCGTTACTGGGAAGGGCGGCGATAGGCCGGAGAATTACCTCAGCATACTAGCCCTCAGCCTGGTGTCACGAACAACAGGGTTGACCTTAACCCTTGATATACTGAAACAACACCCTGACTACACTACCCATACCCCTGAGGCCTACCACACTAATAAATGAGGTTCATGTAAGCCTTGGGAGCACTTTTCTGTTGCCTAGACTCTTCAAAAATCTTTCTTCTGTGGATCAACTTCTGGAGTCTTATTTTGTGAGCCTTTGTAGCTTTATCATTTTTTAGGGTGGAAAAATCAGCATGCAATAGGATTTACATTGATGTTTGAGGCCTGTGTTGCCCTGTTATTGATGTTGTGTCGTACTGTAGGAATTCTATTGTAGATAATGTAAGTGAATGAGGTTGATTTGTGACTCATAAGTGGCCATTCCTGTGACCCAACAGTCTTAAAGAGGTACTCTGGCTCTAAGAGATCTTATCCCCTATCCAAAGGATAGGGGCTAAAATGTCTGATGACGGGAGTCCCGCCACTGGGGACCCCCCCAGAATCTCTCATGCAGCACCCACCTGTGTGTGCTACACGCAGCGATTGATGCTCCGTGTCTGAAGCCTCATGACCATGGGGCCGGAGTGTCATGATATCACAACTCCGCCCCGTATGACATGTTGTCCCACCCCCTCAATGCAAGTTTATGGGAGGGGGCTTGATGTGAGGCTTCAGACTCTGAGCCTCTAGCCCTGCATGCAGTTAACACAGGTGGGTGCTGCACGACGGGACCCCCGCTATCAGACATCTTATCCCCTATCCTTTGGATAGGGCATAAGATGTCTTAGGGCCGGAGTACCACTTTAAGGTATCAATGCAAGATGGATTTCCTGTGACTGTTCCATTGCGGTTAAGGCCACCTACAGATTACACAACATGACCCCGTTCACATACTTAGCTGCTATGAAGCATGATTCCTGCAGTGCGATGATGTTTGGTCAAGTAGCTACTGTTCATTTTGTACACTCAGAACAGAAAAATATTGGTACAGTTTGGTCCTCTTCAGTGCGTAAAGTGTCCCTTTATTCTCACTAACCGAAGAGAGTAACAATTGTCTGCTGTGTTAGGCATTGTTCACACATTTGTGGTGTATGGTATACATTGTAAAATACTCCTGGGGCATTTCTACTATGGAAGCCTCTAATGTACTATATTGGACACACTTCATGTATATGTCATGTCAATAAGGCCCTATAGATACCTTTAGTACCTACCTAAACCATAGGTTTACATACTGTTACTATAAGACCAAGTGTATAAATGTACTTTCTATGAATATTGAGGCCATGACCTATTGGAGCTCCTGGGGAGCTTTGTAAAATATTCTCGATAAATGCCTCAATGGTAAATACCAGTATTACTTTAGAGCCTGCAGAAATAGAGAATATACAGTTAATATGGTGTTATTAGAATGAATGAGGGTCTTTTTAGTAATTTCCTTTCCTTGTTATTTGTAGATTTACTGGATCGGACCTATTATTGGAGCAATCTGTGCCAGTGCTGCCTATAATTATATCTATTGTCCTGATATTGAACTCAAGCAACATTTGCAGGAAACTCTTCAGAAAGCTAAACAGAAGACAAAAGGAAACTACATTGAGGTGGATGATAATAGAAGCCATAATGACAATGAAGACTTGATCCTTAAGACGGGAAATATCCATGTTATTGACATTGACCAGCTAGAAAGCAGGAAGGGAAAAGACTCTGCTAGTGAAATACTATCTACTGTATGAAGTATGTAGCATCTTTGGGATTATTTTTTTACCGGAAGGCAAAAGGGAAATATCACATATGTACCTTAAATGAAGAGAAGAATCTCCACTCACAGTGGATACAGTGAAGTCAGGGAATGCATTCACCCATGTTTTAGCTTCTACATGGAGTTGTTTTCAGAATGGAGCAATGTTTAAAACAATGAAATACCCCATCCATCAATTCATTATTGAGTCATATAGTTCACATACAATATATATAAAGCTGTAAACACACCTATTATAAGAAATAAAGTGTCTAACACATAATCATTATTAATGTGTCAAAATGAATATGATAAAAGTTCCCAAATCCATGTCTTGTATATAACAATCTGCATAATAAATCAGGGGTAAGCACTCCCCATACACAGGAACCTAAGAACCGTATAGCTATCAGTAGTAATGCATACAATATATCCAATAAGGAGTACCTGTAATCATTTTTTTTATATGTTATAGATCCAGTGGCGTACCAAGGGGGGGGGGGGGTGTTTGCAGCCCACCCCGGGTGCCACACACAAGGAGGGTGCCATGACGGAGTCACTCCCCCCCCCCCCCAATCCAGTGCTGTAGCTGCTGGGGTGTGGAACATGCCGCGTAGTAACCGGGGTGTCCCCCTTGTCTTCAGCTTCGCTCCCGTCAGTTAGCACCCCATTACCTCGCTCCGCCGACCCCCATTTGAAGCTGTGCTGGCGACCGGCCCGGGTCTGATGAGGGACGACGCGAATGTGACGTCCCTCCGCAGACCCGCGCAGGAGGACGTCACTCGTGTGTGTGTGTCTATCTATGTGTGTGTGTGTGTGTGTGTGTGTGTCTGTCTGTGTGTGTGTGTCTGTCTATGTATGTGTGTCTGTCTATGTGTGTGTGTGTCTGTCTATGTGTGTGTGTCTGTCTATGTGTGTGTGTGTCTGTCTATGTGTGTGTGTCTGTCTATGTGTGTGTGTCTGTGTGTGTCTATGTGTGTGTCTGTCTGTGTGCGTCTGTCTATGTGTGTCTGTGTCTATGTGTGTGTGTCTGTCTATGTGTGTGTGTGTCTGTCTATGTGTGTGTGTGTCTGTCTGTCTATGTGTCTTTGTCTATGTGTGTGTCTATGTGTGTGTGTCTGTCTATGTGTATGTGTCTGTCTATGTGTGTGTGTCTGTCTATGTGTGTGTCTGTCTGTGTGTGTCTGTCTATGTGTGTGTGTCTGTCTGTGTGCGTCTGTCTATGTGTGTGTGTCTGTCCATGTGTGTGTGTCTGTCTATGTGTTTGTGTCTGTCTATATGTGTGTGTGTCTGTCTATGTGTGTTTGTCTATGTGTCTGTCTAAGTGTGTGTGTCTGTGTGTGTCTATGTGTATGTGTCTGTCTATGTGTGTGTGTCTGTCTATGTGTGTGTCTGTCTGTGTGTGTCTGTCTATGTGTGTGTGTGTGTATTTGTTGGGGGGGGGGACAACTATGCTACCTAATGTGGGGAAACTGCGCTTCCCTAATAATATGGGGAATCTATGCTACCAAAGGTGGGGAGACTGTGCTTCCTAATGAGGGGAGTCTATGCTACCTAATGTGGAAAACTATGCTACCTAATGTGGGGAATCTATGCTACCTAATGTGGGGAATCAATGCTTCCTAATGGGGGTAATCTATGCTACCTAATGTGGGGAATCTATGCTACCTAATGTGGGGAAACTGCACTTCCTAATGTGGGGAATCTATTCTACCTAATGTGGGGAATCTATGCTTCCTAATGTGGGGAATCTATGCTACCTAATGTGGGGAATCTACAGGGTGGGCCATTTATATGGATACACCTTAATAAAATGGGAATGGTTGGGGATTTTAACTTACTGTTTGTGGCACATTAGTGTATGTGAGGGGGGAAACTTTTCAAGATGGGTAGTGACCGTGGCGGTCATTTTGAAGTCGGCCATTTTGAATCCAACTTTTGTTTTTTCAATGGGAAGAGGGTCATGTGACACATGCAACTCATTGGGAATTTCATAAGAAAATCAATGATGTGCTTGGTTTTGATGTAACTTTATTCTTTCATGAGTTATTTACAAGTTTCTGACCACTTATAAAATGTGTTCAATGTGCTGCCCATTGTGTTGGATTGTCAATGCAACCCTCTTCTCCCACTCTTCACACACTGATAGCAACACCGCAGGAGAAATGCTAGCACACTCTTTCAGTATCCGTTGTTTCAGGTGCTGCACATCTCGTATCTTCACAGCATAGACAATTGCCTTCAGATGACCCCAAAAATAAAGGTCTAAGGGGGTCAGATCGGGAGACTATGGGCAGACCGTGCATGTTGGGAGCTGTAGTTAAGCAACAGCTGAAGGCACACAGGTTGGAAAATACTGAGTTAAGTAATAAACTCGTAGTGTTTTGCAACCAGTGTGCCTCCAGCTGTTGCAAAAATTACAACTCTCAGCATGCAGTGACAGCCGAAAGGCATGCTGGGAATTGTAGTTATATAACGGCTGGAGGCAGTCTGTGCATGCTGGGGGTTGACGTTATGCAACAGCTCTCACAAAAATTTAGGCCAAATATGGAAAACGTGTTCATCTTTATAAGAAAACATATGAAGATGTATACATTAAAATCAGAGATACAAATGAATAGATGGTCAGACAACACATACTGAAAAAAGAGGTGAGTATATCCCAGATTAATCTAAAGGGGCTATATTGGATGTCAATAGTTACAGATGGAGGGTACAATTCTATCATCCAGACCTTATGTATAAATACATATCACAAAATGCTTTCCAATACAATGCATAAGCCAATGAAGGCAGGACAAAATGCATTGTATTGGAAAGCATTTTGTGATATTTATTTTTACATAAGGTCTGGATGATAGAATTGTACCCTCCATCTGTAACCATTGACATCCAATATAGCCCCTTTAGATTCATCTGGGATATAATCACCTCTTTTTTCAGTATGTGTTGTCTGACCATCTATTCATTTGTATCTGTGATTATAACCTCTTAAGGACGCAGGGCATATGGATACGCCCTGCATTCCAAGTCCTTAAGGACGCAGGGCGTATCCATACGCCTGTGGGAATTCCGGTCCCCACCGCTAGACGGTTGGGGACGGGAGCCGGATGCCTGCTGAATGATTTATGCCCCCCCATGTCATTATGCCCCCCCATGTCGGCGATGGCCGCAGATCGCTGGACAATTCAGTCCAGCGATCTGCGGTGATTCCGGGTCAATCGGGTCTCCAGTGACCCGGTGACCCGGAATTACTGGCTGATCGGGGCCGTCTCTGACGGCCCCGAACAGCCAGAGCCTGCAGGGGTGAGGTGGCACTGGTGCCACCTCACGATCGCCCTGATTAGTCGGCCGGATTACCGGCTGACCAATCAGGGCGCCTGCTGCGGGTGTCACTCCCGCACCCGCTCCGCCCCTCTTCTGGAGGACGTGAGCGGGTGCGGGAAGAAGACCCCGGGTGCTGGGGACCCCGATCCCCGGCGTCCCTGTTGGGATCGGGGCCCCAGGAGCGACGGCGGTGGCGAGGGACTTTCCTGCGACGGAGCAGCAGCAGGAGGTGAGTGACAGCCTCCTGCTGTTGCTTAGCAACAGCTCCCAGCATGCAAAAAGGGCATGCTGGGAGCCGTAGTTATGCAACAGCAGGAGGCAGACCACCACAACTCCCAGCATTCCCTTATGGGCATGCTGGGACTTATGGTTTTGCAACAGCTGGAGGCACATTTTTTCTATGGAAAAGTGTACCTTCAGCTGTTGTATAACCACAACTCCCAGCATGCACAAACAGCTAAAGTACATGCTGGGAGTTGAAGTGGTGCATCTGCTGGTTGCATAACTACAACTCCCAGCATGCCCATTGGCTGTCGGTGACTGCTGAGGGTTGTAGTTTTGCAACAGCTGAAGGCACACTGGTTGTGAAACTCAGTTTTTTTTTTACCTAACTTAGTGTTTCACGACCGGTGTGCCTCCAGCTGTGGCAAACTACAACTCCCAGCAGTCACCTTACACCATGCACTGTACATGCTGGGAGTTGTAGTTTTGCAACAGCTGGAGGCACACTGGTTTTGAAACACTGAGTAAGGTCACAAACTCAGTGATACATAGCCAGTGTGCCTACAGCTGTTGCAAAACTAAAACTCTCAGCATGTACAGTCTGTCAGCGCATGCTGGATGTCCCCCCCCCCCCCAATGTGAATGTACAGGGTACACTCACATGGGCGGAGGTTTACAGTAAGTATCGGGCTGCAAGTTTGAGCTGTGGCAAATTTTCTGCAACAGCTCAAACTGCCAGCGAGAAACTACTGTGAACCCCCGCCTGTGTGACTGTACCCTAAAAACACTAAACTACACTAACAAAAAATAAAATAAAAAGTAAAAAACACTACATATACACTTACGCCTACACAGCCCCCCTCCCCAATAAAAATGAAAAACGTCTGGTACGCCACGGTTTCCAAAACGGAGCCTCCAGCTGTTGCAAAACAACTACTCCCAGTATTGCCAGATAGTCACTGACTGTCCAGGCATGCTGGGAGTTTTACAACAGCTGGAGGCACCCTGTTTGGGAATCACTGGCGTAGAATTCCCCTATGTCCACCCCTATGCAATCCCTAATTTAGGCCTCAAATGCGCATGGCGCTCTCACTTTGGAGCCCTGTCGTATTTCAAGGCAACAGTTTAGGATCACATATGGGGTATCGCCGTACTCGGGAGAAATTGTGTTACAAATTTTCTGCTTTTACCCTTTTTAAAAATGTAAAATTTTTGGGAAAAGAAGCATTTTAGGTAAAAATTTTTTTTTTTTTTACATATGCAATAGTCGTGAAACGCCTGTAGGGTATTAAGGTTCACCTAACCCCTTGTTACATTCCCCAAGGGCTCTAGTTTCCAAAATGGTATGCCATGTGTTTTTTTTTTGCTGTCCTGGCACCATAGGGGCTTCCTAAATGCGGCATGCCCCCAGAGCAAAATTTGCTTTCAAAAAGCCAAATGTGACTCCTTCTCTTCTGAGACCTGTAGTGCGCCAGCAGAGCACTTTTCACCCCCATTTGGGGTGTTTTCTGAATCGGGAGAAATTGGGCTTCAAATTTTGGGGGTATTTTCTGCTTTAACCCTTTGTAAAAATGTAAATTTTTTGGGAAACCAAGCATTTTAGGTAAAATTTTTTATTTTTTTTTACATATGCAAAAGTCGTGAAACACCTGTAGGGTATTAAGGTTCATTTTACCCCTTGTTACGTTCCCCGAGGGGTCTAGTTTCCAAAATGGTATGCCATGTGTTTTTTTTTTTTGCTGTCCTGGCACCATAGGGGCTTCCTAAATGCAGCATGCCCCCAGAGCAAAATTTCCTCCAAAAAAGCCAAATGTGACTACTCCTCTTCTGAGACCTGTAGTGCGCCAGCAGAGCACTTTTCACCCCCATATGGGGTGTTTTCTGAATCGGGAGAAATTGGGCTTCAAATTTTGGGGGGTATTTTCTGCTATTACCCTTTTTAAAAATGTAAAACTTTTGGGAAACCAAGCATTTTAGGTAAAAATATATATATTTTTTTTTACATATGCAAAAGTCGTGAATCACTTGTGGGGTATTAAGGTTCACTTTACCCCTTGTTATGTTCCCCGAGGGGTCTAGTTTCCAAAATGGTATGCCATGTGTTTTTTTTTGCTGTTCTGGCACCATAGGGGCTTCCTAAAGGTGACATGCCCCCCAAAAACCATTTGACGCTCCTTCCCTTCTGAGCCCTCTACTGCGCCCGCCGAACAATTAACATAGACATATGAGGTATGTGCTTACTCGAGAGAAATTGGGCTACAAATACAAGTAAAAATTTTCTCATTTTTACCCCTTGCAAAAAATTCAAAAATTGGGTCTTCAAGAACATGCGAGTGTAAAAAATGAAGATTGTGAATTTTCTCCTTCACTTTGCTGCTATTACTGTGAAACCCCTAAAGGGTTAAAACGCTTACTGAATGTCATTTTGAATACTTTGGGGGGTTTAGTTTTTATAATGGGGTAATTTATGGGGTATTTCTAATATGAAGACCCTTCAAATCCACTTCAAACCTGAACTGGTCCCTGAAAAAAAGCGAGTTTCAAAATTTTGTGAAAAATTTGAAAATTGCTGCGGAACTTTGAAGCCCTCTGGTGTCTTCGTAAAGTAAAAACTAATTAATTTTATGATGCAAATATAAAGTAGACATATTGTATATGTGAATAAAAAAAATTATTTGGAATATCCATTTTCCTTACAAGCAGAGAGCTTCAAAGTTAGAAAAATGCAAAATTTTCAAATTTTTCATCAAATTTGGGGATTTTTCACCAAGAAAGGATGCAAATTACCACAAAATTTTACCAATATGTTAAAGTAGAATATGTCACGAAAAAAAAATCTCGGAATCAGAATGATAACTAAAAGCATTCCAGAGTTATTAATGTTTAAAGTGACAGTGGTCAGATTTGCAAAAAATGACCGAGTCCTTAAGGTGAAAAAGGGCTCAGTCCTTAAGGGTTTAATGTATAAATTTTCATATGTTTTCTTATAAAGATTAACACATGTTTTCCATATTTTGCCTCAATTTTTGTGAGAGTCTCTGACAGCTCTCATCATCCCTATTATTCAGGCGATCGGTTCTCCAGGGACCCGATCAGCCCGGAATCGCTACAATTTGAATTTATGGAATTGATGCAGTCTCAGGACCCCCCCACGGGTTTGCACGGGGTGCTTGCTGGCCGATTTCAGCAGGTACCCCGGTCCTCGCCGCTCGCTTAGGTACCAGGGTGTCAGGGCATACCTGTACGCCCTGGGTCCTTAAGGGATTAAACTCTTTTACTGTATTTGCAGCTACCACTTCTGCAGGAAGGCTATTCCATGCATCCCCTACTCTCTCAGTAATATATCCTGATATTACTGCATAAGAGGCCATGTCTTTCTTTATAACATGTGGAACATCCAAAATAGTCAATTGGTCCTGACAGCACTTATTTTACATGTTGTAGCTTCAGCATTCATTTGTACAATTAATATATATAAATTCATATTGATGATGTGACTAGATTTCAACAATATTTAACAGAAAGGCCTTCCTCCATTTTTACTTGCATATTCATAGGTTTCTCTTATGGGTTAGATACTGTACAGAAGTACATCAGGTATATAATGCTGACATTCATGGCATGGTCTATTGATCCTTGTGCTATTATCAGAGCAGGCATCCCAATTTGTAATGGATTTTTTTTACATGCATCATACAGTCAACTGAACGCTATACAGATTTTGAACAGAATGTACTTAAAGAGTACCTGTCACTAAATAAACTTTTCTAAACTAAATCAGCTCGGTATCTTACCTCTCTTCTTGCTTACATAGTATGAGCTGAGGTTGTGGGCATGCCCCAGCAGGCGCTACGTCACTGGAGCCTGCTGGGGGGACTGCTTCTGCCCTCACTTTGCAGAGGAGAGTAGGGGGGGGTTGCGAGTGAGCCCGCATTTGCAGAGCCCTGCAGTGCACAGAGCGCCACTTGTCCTCACTGTACAGAGCGCAGCTTGTTCTCAGTGTACAGAGCCCCGCTTGTCCTCACTGCACAGAGCGCCGCTTGTCCTCAGTGTACAGAGCGTCGCTTGTCCTCAGTGTACAGAGCCCTGCTTGTCCTCAGTGTACAGAGTGCCGCTTGTCCTGAGTGTGCAAAGCCCCGCTTGTCCTCACTGCACAGAGCCCTGCTTGTCCTCAGTGTACAGAGCACCGCTTGTCCTAAGTGTAAAGAGCCTGCCTGTCCTCAGTGAACAGAGTGCCGCTTTTCCTCAGTGTATAGAGCCCTGCTTGTCCTCAGTGTACAGAGCCCTGCTTGTCCTCAGTGTATAGAGCCCTGCTTGTCCTCAGTGCATAGAGCCCTGCTTGTCCTCAGTGCACAGAGCTCTGCTTGTCCTCATTGCACAGAGCACCGCTTGTCCTCAGTGTACAGAGCGCCGCTTGTCCTCAATGTACAGAGCCCTGCTTGTTCTCAGTGTACAGAGTTCTGCTTGTCCTCAGTGTGCAGAGCCCTGCTTGTCCTCAGTGTACAGAGCCCTGCTTGTCCTCAGTGTACAGAGTGCCACTTGTCCTGAGTGTGCAAAGCCCCGCTTGTCCTCACTGCACAGAGCCCTGCTTGTCCTCAGTGTACAGAGCACCGCTTGTCCTAAGTGTAAAGAGCCTGCCTGTCCTCAGTGAACAGAGTGCCGCTTTTCCTCAGTGTATAGAGCCCTGCTTGTCCTCAGTGTACAGAGCCCTGCTTGTCCTCAGTGTATAGAGCCCTGCTTGTCCTCAGTGCATAGAGCCCTGCTTGTCCTCAGTGCACAGAGCTCTGCTTGTCCTCATTGCACAGAGCACCGCTTGTCCTCAGTGTACAGAGCGCCGCTTGTCCTCAATGTACAGAGCCCTGCTTGTTCTCAGTGTACAGAGTTCTGCTTGTCCTCAGTGTGCAGAGCCCTGCTTGTCCTCAGTGTACAGAGCCCTGCTTGTCCTCAATGTACAGAGCGCCGCTTTTCCTCAGTGTACAGAGCACCGTTTGTCCTCAGTGTACAGAGCCCTGCTTGTCCTCAGGGCACAGAGCCCTGCTTGTCCTCAGTGTACATAGCCCTGCGGGGTATGCGAGTGAGCACAGCGCTCCTGTCTGTCTGATTGACAGGCAGGGAGCTGCGCTGAGCTGGTCACATGCTCAGCCAGCGGTCTGCGATTTCAGATTCACTACCTAAAAATACTGAAAACAAAAAAAGAAATAAAAACATCCACATGTGACCCCCATTTTGGAAACTACACCCCTCACGGAACATAACAAGGGGTATAATGAGCCTTAATACCCCACAGGTGGTTGAAGAATTTTCGTTAAAGTTGGCCGTGAAAAAAATAAAAAGTGCATTTTTTCACTAAAATGCTGGTGTTATCCCAAATGTTTCATTTTCACAAATGGTAATAGGAAAAAAGTATATAAATACACCATATGTGGATGTAAAGTGCTCTGTGGGCAAACTACAGGGTGGGCCATTTATATGGATACACCTTAATAAAATGGGAATGGTTGGTCATATTAACTTCCTGTTTGTGGCACATTAGTATATGTGAGGGGGGGGGGACTTTTCAAGATGGGTGGTGACCATGGTGGCCATTTTGAAGTCGGCCATTTTGAATCCAACTTTTGTCTTTTCAATAGGAAGAGGGTCATGTGACACATCAAACTTATTGGGAATTTCACAAGAAAAACAATGATGTGCTTGTTTTTAATGTAACTTTATTCTTTCATGAGTTATTTACAAGTTTCTGACCACTTATAAAATGTGTTCAATGTGCTGCCCATTGTGTTGGATTGTCAATGCAACCCTCTTTTCCCACTCTTCCCACACTGATAGCAACATCACAGGAGAAATGCTAGCACAGGCTTCCAGTATCTGTAGTTTCAGGTGCTGCACATCTCATATCTTCACAGCATACACAATTGCCTTCAGATGACCCTAAAGATAAAAGTCTTAGGGGGTCAGATCTGTAGACCTTGGGGGCCATTCAACTGGCCCACGATGACCAATCCACTTGATGTGTTTCCCTCTTTATGCACTGAAGCTTGCACCTTCCCTAAATTTTTCCAGCAAGATGGTGCACCACCACATTATGGGTGTCAGGTCTGAGCATTCCTAGATGAACTGTTTCCTGGAAAGTGGTTTGGTCATCGTGGGCCAGTTGAATGGCCCCCAAGGTCTCCCTATCTGACCCCCTTAGACTTTTATCTTTGGGGTCATCTGAAGGCAATTGTCTATGCTGTGAAGATACGAGATGTGCAGCACCTGAAACTACGGATACTGGCAGCCTCTGCTAGCATTTCTCCTGTTGTGTTGCTATCAGTGTGTGAAGAGTGGGAGAAGAGGGTTGCATTGACAATCCAACACAATGGGCAGCACAATGAACACATTTTATAAGTGGTCAGAAACTTGTAAATAACTCATGAAAGAATAGAGTTACGTTAAAACCAAGCACATCATTGTTTTTCTTGTGAAATTCCCAATAAGTTTCATGTGTCACATGACCCTCTTCCTATTGAAAAAACTAAAGTTGGATTCAAAAAGGCCGACTTAAAAATGGCCGCCATGGTCACCACCCATCTTGAAAAGTTTCCCATTCACATATACTAATGTGCTACAAACAGGAAGTTAATATCACAAACCATTCCCATTTTGTTAAGGTGTATCCATATAAATGGCCCACCCTGTACAATGCTCAAAAGAGAAGGAGCGGCATTGGGCTTTTGGAGAGAGAATTTGTCTGGAATTGAAGGCCATTTGCATTTACAAAGCCCCCATGGTGCCAGAACAGTGCCCCCCCCCACATGTGACCCCATTTTTGAAACTACACCCCTAATAAGGGGTACAGTGAGATTTACACCCCACAGGTGTCTGACAGATTTTTGTTAACAGTGGTCCGTGAAAATGAAACATTTTTTTTTTCATTTGCACAGCCCACTGTTCCAAAGATCTGTTAAATGCCAGTGGGGTGTAAATGTTTACTGCACCCTGTATTACATTCTGTGAGAAGTGTAGTTTCCAAAATGGGGTCACATGTGTGTGTGTGTGTGGGGGGGGGGGCACTGTTGTGGCACCATGGGGGCTTTTTAAATGCACATGGTCCCCGACTTCCATTCCAAACAAATTCTCTCTCCAAAAGCTCAATGGCGCTCCTTCTCTTCTGAGCATTGCAGTTCACCCGCAGAGCACTTTACATCCACATGTGGGATATTTCCATACTGGGGTTAGACATTTTGGGAGGCTTTTTCTCTTATTACCCCTTGCGAAAATGAAAAATTTGGGGTAACACCAGCATTTTAGTGAAAAAAAATCTAATTTCTCATATTCACGTCCAAATTTTGCGGACATTTTTCGAACACCTGTGTGGTGTAAAGGCTCACTATACCCCTTGATACGTTCCTTGAGGAGTGTTCTTACCAAAATAGTGTGTCATGTGGGGCTTTTTTTTTTTTGCTGTTTTGGCACCACACGGGCTTCCTAAATGCAACATGAACCCCAAAAACCATTTCAGAAAAATGTGATTCCTTCTCTTCTGAGCATTGTAGTGCACCCGCAGTGCACTTGACATCCACTCATGGGGTATTTCCATACTCAGAAGAGATGGGGTTACACATTTGGGGGGAATTTTTACCTATTACCCCTTGTAGAAATAAAAAATTTGGGGGAAAACCAGCATTTTAGTGAAAAAAGAAATAAATTTATACATTCGACTGTGTGGTGTTAAGGCTCACTGTACCCCTCTTTATATTCCTTGAGGGGTGCAGTCTCCAAAATAGTATGCCACATTTTTTTTTTTTTGTTCTGGCATCATAGGGGCTTCCTAAATGTGACATGCCCCTCAAAAACCATTTTAGAAAAACGCACTCTCCAAAATCCCATTGTCGCTCCTTCCCTTCTGAGCCCTCTAGTGCACCCACAGAGCACTTAATATTCGCATATTAGGTATTTTCTTACTCGAGAGGAATTGGGTTACAAATTTTAGAGTGATTTATCTCCTTTAACCCCTTGTAAAAATTCAAACACTGGGTCTACAAGAACATGTGAGTGTAAAAACTGAAGATTTAGAATTTTCTCCTTCACTTTGCTATTATTCCTGTGAAACACATAAAGGGTTAACACACTTTATGAATGTCATTTTCAATACCTTTAGGGGTGCAGTTTCTATAATGGGGTCATTTATGGGGTAATTTTAATATGAAGGCCCTTCAAATCCACATAAAAACTGAACTGGTCCCTGAAAAATTCCTATTTTGAAAATTTTGGGAAAAATTGGAAAATTGCTGCTGAACTTTGAAGCCATATGATGTCTTCTAAAAGTAAAAAGATGTCAACTTTATGATGCAAACATAAAGTAGACATATTGTATATGTGAATCAATATATAATTTATTTGGGATGTCCATTTTCCTTATAAGCAGAGAGTTTTAAAGTAAAAAAAAAATGCAACATTTTTCAAATGATGCAAGTATTGACAAAAATTTACCACTATCATAAAGTAGAATATGTCCCGAAAAAACAATCTCGAAATCAGAATGAAAAGTAAAAGCATCCCAGAGTTATTTATGCTTAAAGTGACAGTGGTCAGATGTGCAAAAAATGCTCGGGTCCTTAAGGGGTTAAAGGAGTAGTGCAGTGAAACATAACTTATTCCCTATCCATAAGTTATAGACTGTGGGGGGGGGGGGTCCAACCACTGGGACCCCCTGCAATCTCCTAAAAGGTGCCCCGGAAGTCTGCCGGAAGTGGATGTTCCGACTCTCACAGGAAGCCACGGCCGACATGCCCCCTCCATGTATCTCTACGGGATACAAAGAGGGGGCGTGCCGGCCACCGCTCCATGTTGGGGTCGGCATGCCCCTTCCAGCAGGGGATAAGTTATGTTTCATTACAGAACTCCTTTAAGCATGTATATGATAAACATAAGGCTATCCTTCATATAGGATAGCACCAGGGACTATTTATAAATTCAGAATGTTTATATATTCAGAATGTTGGGCAGACTTGATGGGCCAAATTTTATTTTATTCCAACACATTCTATGTTTCTATTAGGGGTGTAACTGTAGGTGGTGAACAGGCAGCAGGGGCCCCAAGGCTCATCTGCCCCATAAGAGACCAGTATTATAATTGGCACATGGGGCCCTGTTGCAGATTTTGCATTGGGGCCCAGAATCTACAAGTTACACCTCTGGTTTCAATGTAATAGCTCCTGTGCTCCTGTTCAAGATAGAAAAGATTACATGTCTACAGACTATTTCTATGGGTATGTAAACATGACATTTTTGAAATATTTAAAATGATATACAACACAATAAATACCCTGTGCTAAAAAGAGCCTCACGGATTAAATAAAGTAAAAGCAGTTCAAAGGCAGTATCTAAACAATTAGGCTACACAATGTGTTTACTGCCAGGAAGGGAAACATTTGTTGAAACAATTTATGATGTGAGCCTGGAGGAATAAAATACAATAACGTAAGTCATGTAAAAGGATGATCACTTAGATGTAACAGTCAAAGCCAAATAAATTTCCATTGGAAAAATAATAATAATGATGCTTCTGTACATTTTCAATCACGACTTTCTCTGTAACTGGTTATAAAGTTCTAAGAAGTATTAAGAAACAAAAACCTATTTATCAGACAAGGAATTTTAAATATGTAATTTACTCTGACAAAGGCATGAATAAAGCCCTCCGAAATACTGAAGGAGACGGACAATTACAGTTAATATACTTTATACAGTAAATTTCTTTAATTTCTTTTTTTCTTTTTGTAATATTTATATAAATATCTATCTATATCTAGATACAGTTTATATATATATATATATATATATATATATATATATATATATATATTAACATTACCACTACAGTATGGTTTATACACAATTTTTGCTTTACAAAGGAGTATTCCGCCCCTAAACATCTTATCACCTATCCAAAGGATAGAGGATAAAATGTCTGATCGTGCTGATCTGGACACTAGGAACAACCCCTCCCGCTACCCGGCAAGATTTCCATGGGGGCACCCAGTATTCTGAACAAACATAATGTTAAGAATGCTGGGGTACCCACATGGAGATAATGGGGGTCCCATCGGCCAGACCGCAATCAGACATCGTATCCCCTATCCTTTGTAAAATGTCCTAAAAGTATATTTGTTTTGATAAAAAACAGGAACTTTATTTATTTCATAGGCTGGGATCAAGACTACTTCCTAGCAATAAGATTCTTGTCAGTAAAAAGAGACATGTCTCCCAATTTACAGATCTGGAAACAGAAAAAGTTGCCAGGAAACAGAAAAAGTTATTTTTTGCCCCCTATCCCCCTCCCCCTCCTTACTTTTTGCCTAACTTTGTGAGGCAAGAAAGGGAGTACCAGGGAGCAGAATAGGTAGGACCTCTTTCTGCTCCACAGACAAGCGCTTCAATAATGTAACAAGATCTGACGTAAATGTGTTGTTTGGATAAAAGAATAGTTTGCTCCCACAGAATAACATACTATTCACCCTTCCTGTGCTCTCCTGTAGCTGCAGGGGTGGGTGCAGGGGTGTCTCACCTCTGATTTGCTAAGCAACAACCAATATATTGTGATTTAATTCTATGTCCATGTATGTTGTTTGGATCAGAAAAAGGATCTCTGATTTTATTTAAACACAAGACACTCATATTATGCTTATAATTCCTCTTTTACTATCTCAGCAGCAAAGGTAAAAGGTAATGACAATACAGAAAAAACGTTGAAGTCAGGTATGGTATATCGTAGGGTGCTGTCATCTGCAGAAGCCAATCAGGATGAAGGAACAGGTATAACATTGGCAGTTATTAGTAAATCTTCCTCTTCTTTTGCTGCTCAGCAGTGTGTGAAGATAAGTACCTGTGCTCTTTAATATTTTGCTCATTAACTGTTTACCTACTAATTATTAATTAATTATTATTCACTTGATTTTATATATATATATATATATATATATATATATATCCTTTTTGATATTATTTTAGTTTCTCCAATTTATCTGATATACTTTATATTATTTATTTTAATTTCCCCCTTTTCCCTTCCCCCTCCTCCCTTCCCCTTTTTTCCATTACTGTTCATTTCTTATTCTTTTTATTATTCTTTCATTTTCCATCACCTTTCTTGTAAATTTTGTCCCTTATATTTACAATACGTATATATATATCAACATTCTTTCTTCTGCTTCACATCTATTCTTTACATAATATACTCCGATCACCAATCTATAACTTCATACTATACCTGTATTCGCGATCCTCCACTCATTTAACCAGCGCTGCAGTCCCGTCTTTCTCCTTTGCGTCCGGGATTTTCTTACTGCGTCACGGCGGCCATCTTCTGTCTTCTCATTGGCCATTGTGTCCGTGACTCTTGCGAGATTTGCAGAGTGGTCGTCACCTGCTTAAATCTCCGGCGCGAGTCCTGTCAGCTTCATTCGGCTGTCGGGATCCCATCACTGAACGTCTACGTCGCTTTCCTTGTTACCTCACGGCAAATTAATTTATTTAAAATCTAGATTAACAAGCTAATTATATAGGAAATATTTCTCAGCCCCATCACTTGCTTATTATTACATTGATTCCACTATATATTATTTTCCCTGTTTTATTGAACTGGGCTTATTGACATTATTTTAATTAATTAATTAATTAATTAATTAATTTGATCCTATTATTTACTAATTTCATGATGGATGCTTCTGATAAGTTATCCACTATTGATAATATCCCTCATGATCAAATAAAATCCTATGTTGATGATTCTGTCACTAAGGCTATTCAGTCTGCTGTATCTTTATTGCAGGACAGCATTAATAAAACTTTGTCTCTGGCGCTTTCTCACCCTGGCCCTTCTAATACTGCCTCTGGACCTACCACTCCTTCTGAGATTTATTGGTCCCCAGAGACATCTGTTGCAAATTTAGCCAAAGGATTTAAAGTTCCCAAACAGGCCACGGCTAAACGTCATCACGTTATAGACGACTCTGTTTCTCTCAAAAAATCCAAGAAGAGAACACGTCATGATAAACATCATAAAAGACCTTCCAGTGGTCACCATTCTGGTGTTCAACCAAAACACCCCATACCCTCTAACCTTGAGGAAGTTAAACCCAAAAAGGTTCAGAAATCCGCTAAGCGGACTAAACCAGATTCCTTTATTGAATTACACTCTGAAGAATCTGATGTAGCCATTGACGATAATGGCGTTATAATTGAATCAGATTATTCCTCTGATGAGAGTGGCGAAATAGCCGATGACCCTGTTGAACAGGAAGAGCATATTGTACAGGATCAATCATATTTCGATCCATCACTAATACGCCACCCTAGATCGGGAGAATGGCTGCCCACTCCACAGGCTCAATTTATCTCTTCTAGGATATTTAAAGGCCTTGACAAAGCCACTAGAAATAAATTGAAGGCGGAATGTCCCAGATCTTCCTTACCTAATAATTTGGCTCTTACACCTGAATTGGACTCTGCCCTTACAAAATTTCTTACTAAATCTGGTGTTAACCCCAAAAAAGGTCTGGACAGAAGCTTCCGTGCATGTCAGGATAAGCTTATGGATCTCATAAGTCCTCTAGCAAAGATTCTAGACCTGGCCGAGGATTCCTCCGCCACTGGAAAACCCGTGAATACGGAAGTGCTTTTGGGATGGGCACAACATGCCATTTGTCTATTCGGGAACGCCAATGCTTCGCTTTCCACTGAACGAAAGAGGTCTATATTATTAAAAATAGATCCTCAACTTACTAATTTTGCTTCAAAAGAACCAGAGAAGCCGCCGGATGGCTCTCTCTTTGGATCCAAGAAATGGGAAAATACGTTGGTTTATTTTCCTCTATCAACAAGGCACAAACATCCATTAGGAAAGTTTTTCCTAAGCGTGTTCTTGATAGGGCCTAAAAAGGCAGGAGCCGCTTCCCCGGCCGATGCATCCATAATAGGCAAAATTTCAGAGGCTCCTATCAAACATCCCAGCCCTATCCTACGATCCCAACAAGTCAGACTCCATTCTTTCCATACCGCTCTAGAACCTGGAAACCTAGAGGTCAAAGAGGAGTACCTCGAGCAAGAACTTCTTCAGGTGAGTCCTCTTCCTTCTTTCCCAGATTTCCCATTTGGCGGAAGAATCATACATTTTTTGAAAAATTGGACTATGATTACTTCCGACTCATGGATCCTGAGTACTGTATCAGGTTTTCTAATAGAGTTTGTCTCTCAACAATACAACATTTTCTTCCTCATCCAATTCAATTTTCAAAGGAAGATCAGATTTTAATAGACCTAGAAGTGGAAGAACTCTTTTTGAAAAGGGCCATTATTCCAGTCCCATCCTCAGCAATCTATTCCTAGTAAAAAAGAAAGATGGAGGTCACAGACCTGTCATCAATCTAAAACTACTCAACAACTTTGTTGTTTACAGACACTTCAAGATGGAAGGTATTCATCTTTTGAGAGACATACTTCTGAGGAACGACTGGTTAATCAAAATAGATTTAAAAGATGAGTACTTAACTGTCCCGATTCATCCCTCTTCCCAAATTTTCCTTCAATTTCTATGGAGAAAACCAAAATGGCAATTCACCTGTCTCCCTTTTGGCCTAGCATCAGCCCCTTGGTGTTTTACAAAACTGTTAAAACCAATTGTTGCTCTTCTGAGAAGTCGCAGAGTTCGACTTATAATCTATCTGGACGATATTCTTCTTATGGCCCAATCCGAATCCCTCCTTCTTTCTCACAGAGATTGGACTCTATCTCTACTACAAAATCTGGGTTTCCTAATCAACGACAAAAAAAACAATCCTCCAACCATCTCAAGAATTGAAATTTCTCGGCTTCATGATCCACACACTTTCAACTACCTTGAGTCTTCCACCCAGAAGATTAAAGAACATTCGCAAGGCAATTCGCCACAGGCTTTACAAAGATTTAATATCTCTGAGATCTATAGCTCGGATTGTGGGTCTTCTTTCAGCCTCCATTCAGGCTATCTTTCCAGCCCCTCTTCATTATCGAGCTCTTCAACATCTAAAAATCAGACATCTAAGAGACGGTCTGGGTTATTAAGACGAAATTCGACTTTCTGCAGACGCCAAAGAAGAACTTCTTTGGAGGCTGTCCCACATCCAGTCATGGAACGGCAAGACGATCTTCATTCCCAATCCAGATATCATTATAGAATCGGATGCAAGTCTGATCGGTTGGGGCGCTCGCTGCGGATCCCTATCTACTGGAGGGAAATGGTCTTCTTCAGAATCTACCCTCCACATCCACTGCTTGGAGCTTTTAACTGGGTCATTCGCATTAAAAAGCTTTGCGAAGGATTTATCACATTGTTGTGTTTTATTACGCATGGACAACATCTCAGCTGTCCAGTATATCAATCACCTAGGGTGAACGACTTCCAAACTAATTGCCAATATTGCCAAAGATTTTTGGCATTTTTGTCTAGACAGACATATTACTATAAAGCCGAATACCTTCCGGGCATTTCCAATTCAATCGTGGACTGGAATTCTCGATTTCTTACGGACTTCAGCGATTGGCAACTCCATCACAATGTCTTCTATCACATCAATCAACTTTGGGGTCCTTTACAGCTGGACATGTTCGCTTTCCGTATGAATCGTCAAACCCCTAGTTTTTTCAGTTGGAAACCGGATCCAGGATCTAGGAGTAGTGGCGTTGCGACCCGGGTGCGGGGGGTGCGGCCCGCACCGGGTGACACCAACCTAATGGGGTGACAACAAGACGCTCCGCAGCATCCCCCCCATCTGCCCGACCGGCCTCCCGTCCGTCAGCCCCCCCCCCCCCGGCGCTGTGTGTGCGGTGCGCCCGTCCGTCAACACCCCCGGCCTTCACCTGCACTGTGCGCCCGTCCGTCAGCACCCCCCCGGCCTTCACCTGCACTGTGCACCCGTCCGTCATCACCCCCCCCCTCGCCTTCACCAGCAACATGCCCAGCCTCCTCTCCCAAGTCTGTGCCGGCATGCAGTCACATCGCATGGCCGCGCAGGAGGACGTCAGTTACGTCACAGGGCGCCCGGTGAGAAGGAGCGCTGCGCTGGACGTTTGAGTGTGTGTGTGTCTGTCTGTCTGTCTCTCTGTCTGTCTCTATCTCTGTCTGTGTGTGAGTATGTGACTGTGTGTATGTGGCTGTGTGTGTGTATGTGACTGTGTGTGTGTATGTGACTGTGTGTGTTTGTGTGACTCTCTGTGTGTGTGACTGTCTGTGTGTTTGTGTGTGTGTGTGTGGGGGGGGGGGGTTGAACCAGCAATTTAATGTGGGGAGACTTTGACCCATTGTGGGGAACCTGCAAGGGAACCTGCGGCCTAATGTGGGGAAACTACTACCAAATGTGCGGAGTCTATGCTACCTAATGTGGGGAGACTGCTACCTAATGTAGGGAATCTGTGTTACCAAATGTGGGGAGTCTATGCTACCTTATGTGGGGAATCTGTGCTACCGAATGTGGGGAATCTATGCTACCTAATGTGGGGAAACTGCTACCTAATGTGGGGAATCTGTGCTACCTAATTTGGGGGAAATTGCTACCTAATGTGGGGAATCTGTGCTACCTAATGTGGGGAAATTGCTAACTAATGTGGGGGTACTGCTGCCTACCTAATGTGGGGGAACTGCTGCCTACCTTATGCTCCCCCCCTGGCAGTAGCACCCTCATCATCCACCAGCAACACCCCCCCCCCCCCCCCAGCAGTAGCACCTCCATCAGCAGATCCTGATGGTGGATGATGGCGGTGCTCCTGCCAGTAGGATGATCCTGCCGATGGATGATGGGGGTGATACTGCCAGGGGGGATGGCCAGTAGCACCCTAATCATCCTCCAGCAACACCCCCACAGTAGTAGCACCCCCGTTATCCACTAGCAACATCACCAATACCCCCCTCCCGTGGTAATAGCATCAGCTAACGGATGTTGAGGGGTGTTACTGCAGTTGTGGTATTATATTCAGAGGGTGCACTGTATGGCAATGTTATATTCAGAGGCTGCAGTTTGTGGTAGTATTATTAGAGATGAGCGAACTTACAGTAAATTCGATTAGTCACAAACTTCTCGGCTTGGCAGTTGATAACTTATCCTGCGTAAATTAGTTAAGCCTTCAGGTGCTCTGGTGGGCTGGAAAAGGTGGATACATTCCTAGGAAAGAGTCTCCTAGGACTGTATCCACCTTTTCCAGCCCACCAGAGCACCTGAAAGCTGAACTAATTTATGCAGGAAAAGTCATCAACTGGCGAGCCAAGAAGTTCGTGACGAATCGAATTTACTGTAAGTTCGCTCATCTCTAAGTATTATATTCAGAGGGCGCAGTGGGTGGTAGTATTATATTCAGAGGGTACAGTGTGTGGCGGTATAATATTCACGGGTACAGTATGTGGCAGATTTATATTCAGAGGGTACAGTGTGTGGCAGATTTATATTCAGAGGGTACAGTATGTGTTGGTATTATATTCAGAATGTACAGATGTGTGGTAGTATTATATTCAGTGGGTACGGTGTATGGAAAGTTTATAATCAAAGAGTGTAGTTTATAGTAGTATTATATTTAGAGGATACAGTGTCTGGCAGGTTTATAATAATACTTGTTTTCATATAGAGGATGAGAATGCGCTGACATAGTGAGGAGACGTCTGGGCATCACATTCTGCAGAGAGAAGTTTTAGCTGGAACAGGCGGTATGTACCATCTGAATTAGATAAGGGAAGACTATAGAGAAGACGTCACCTGTAATCACTGATATCATTGTGTATTCTCCTCACTATAGAGAAGACGTCACCTGTAGTCACTGATATCATTGTGTATTCTCCTCACTATAGAGAAGACGTCACCTGTAATCACTGATATCATTGTGTATTCTCCTCACTATAGAGAAGACGTCACCTGTAGTCACTGATATCACTGTGTATTCTCCTCACTATAGAGAAGACGTCACCTGTAGTCACTGATATCATTGTGTATTCTCCTCACTATAGAGAAGACGTCACCTGTAGTCACTGATATCATTGTGTATTCTCCTCACTATAGAGAAGACGTCACCTGTAGTCACTGATATCACTGTGTATTCTCCTCACTATAGAGAAGACGTCACCTGTAATCACTGATATCATTGTACATTCTCCTCTCTATGTCCTATCAGAGCTGTAGTCACTTGTAAGTTCTACAGTTAGGTCAGTGAAACTACAACTCCCAGCATAACCTCACCACTGCTCAAAGGGGTACTCTACTGGAAAAAAAATTGTAATCAACTGGTGCTACAAAGTTAAACAGATTTGTAAATTACTTCTATTTAAAAATCTTAATCCTTCCAGTACTTATTAGCTGCTGTATAAGCGATTCACAGGAAGTTATTTTCTTTTTTAATTTCTTTTCTGTCTGACCACAGTGCTCTGTGCTGACACCTCTGTTCATGTCAAGAACTGTCCATAGTAGGAGCAAATCCCCATAGCAAACCTATCCTGCTCTGGACAGTTCCTGACATTGACAGATGTGTCAGCAAATAGCACTGTGGTCAGACTGGAAAGAACTACACAACTTCTTGTGGAGCATACAGCAGCTTATAAGTACTGTAAGGATTAAGATTTTAAATAGAAGTAATTTAAAAATCTGTTTAACTTTCTGGCACCAGTTGATATAAAAGTAAATGTTTTCCAGTGGAGTACCCCTTTAAGTAATTCTGGGAGTTGTATATTTAAATGGTGAAAACTTCTTTAACACTTTCCAATTCTGTGGCAACTGGTATATCTGATTATTATACTGGAATTTCTCACAATGCGCTACAACAGTGGTGTCTGTCACAACAGGCTAAAAACTTACTGGGGGTAGGTATGGGGTGACACCATTTTCTACCGCACCGGGTGACACCAACCCTAGCAACGCCACTGTCTAGGAGTAGATGTGTTTCTCCAACCTTGGCCACAGAAAACTCTTTATGCGTTTCCTCCTTTCAAACTTATTCCTCGTCTACTTCTTCAAACATCTTTACGAAAATCGACCCTAGTTCTCATCACTCCCTGGTGGCCAACTCAATCATGGTTCCCTCAACTTCTACATCTTCTTATAGATTATCCTCAAATTCTTCCTTCCTTTACGGATCTTCTCCAGGACCCTTAGGGCAATTGTCATCCTCTAATATTATCAGACCAATTAACTCTAGTAGCATGGTTGATTTCAGGCCTTCCAGACCTCTCTCATCTTTTTCTCTTACAACTAGAGAACTCCTTTCCAATGCTTGGGCTCCAGGCACCAGATCTGCTTACAGATCAGCCTGGAAAGTTTGGATTCATTGGTGCTCTCAATGGGATCTGGATCCCTTACAAGCATCTATCCCTGACATCTTAAACTTCCTTTCTGCATCCTTTGATCAAGGTAAAGCATACAGGACTATCAATCTTTATCGTTCTGCTATTTCAGCTGAACATCTGTCACGTACCGGCAGGACTGGTAGTGGATCCTCTGAACCAGAGAGGCGATGACGCGGATTGTACCAGAGGACCGGTTCTAAGTAGTTACTGGTTTTCACCAGAGCCCGCCGCAAGGCAGGATGTACTTGCTGCGGCGGTAACCACCAGGTCGTATCCTCCAGTAGCAACTCGACCTCTCTGGTGGTGATATGGCGTGGTACACAGGGAGCAGGCAAGAGCGTAGTCGGATGTAGCAGAGGTCAGGGTCGGCAGCAAGGGTTCACAGGCGAGTATACGGTAGCAATGGGTACAGCAACTGACAAGGCAATAATCACTGTAGGGGACGCTTTCTCAGAGGCACAAGGCACAAAGATCCAGCAGGGGCAGGAAGGGGAAGGTGCCTTTTATTGGGAAATCACAATTGGAGGAGTGGAGCCAGCGCACCAATTACCGGTGCACTGGCCCTTTAAATTTACTGAAGCCGGTGCGTGCGCACCCTAGAGAGCGGGGCCACGCGTGCCGGGACCCAGGAGCAAGGAGCGCCGCACGGGGAGCAGTTGAGATGAACAGGGACGCGGCGCGTGAGCGGGGACCAGCCGCCACGCTAGCCGTGTCCCTGCCACAGTGAGACCTGCGCTCCCGGTCAGTGTGTTTGACCTGGAGACGCCGGGACCCCAGCACGGAGGACACAGGCAGCGGGCGCTCTGGTCCGGAGGTGGAGACTCGAGTGCTCGCTGTGACAACATCCTTTCATAGATTCTATACCTGTGGGCAAACATCCCCTTGTTTGTAAACTACTAAAAGGTATACGTTTTCATCGTCCTCCTTTACCCAAATACAGTTAGACTTGGGATGTCAATCTAGTTTTAAATATTTTTACTTCTTGGGAATATAACGATTCTCTATCACTTACATTTTTATCTTTCAAACTCACGGTTTTACTTTGTCTTATTTCCCTCAAACGGGTCTCAGACGTTAGAGCTCTTGACATATCAAGGAGACAATTTTCTCCTGAAGGTGTTTTATTCAATATATATTGCCGCACTAAAACTAATCTACACTCCGTCTTTTATTCTGCTTTTCCTCATCATCCCAAATTTTGTGTAGTTCGCTGTCTACAATCATATAAATCCAGAACTGAAGTTATCAGAACCCCTTTTTTTCCCCCAACTCCTTATATCTTATTGTAAGCCTCATAAACCCGTTTCTTCTTGCACTTTGGCCAGATGGGTCAAATCTACTCTAGAATTAGCTGGTATTGACGTTTCCATATTCGGTGCTCACTCTACTAGAGGTGCTATGTCCACCAAACTGTTTCAATCTGGTGCTACACTTTCATATATTCTTAAAGCGGCCAATTGATCTTCTGATTCTACTTTTAAAACTTTTTATTTCAAACCTGACTCTCATGTATCTATGGTAATTTTGTAGTTTATATTCCCATGTTATGTTTTATACTTTATTTATTACATTTATTATGCTCAGCTTTAAACTAGCATAATATGAGCGTCTTGTGTTTAAATAAAATTGGAGATTTTCCTACCCTTGGTGAAGGAAAATATAGATTTTATTAAAGACAAGGCGCGAGTATTATCCCTCCCTATACCCATCCCTGTAATACGTTTGTTTATTTCTATTTCAGCCTCCTAAGAAAATTCTCCAATGGATTTCTCCTGTTTCAGAAGTTGTTACCCTGTTGAAGATTCCTTTCTATTTGAATTTAGAATTTGTTGTGGTTCCTGTTAGATGTTATTCTTCGCTACAAAAGAAGAGGAAGATTTACTAATAACTGCCAATGTTATACCTGTTCCTTCATCCTGATTGGCTACTGCAGATGACAGCACCCTAGGATATCCCATACCTGACTTTAAAGTTTTTTCTGTATTGTCATTACCTTTTACCTTTACTGCTGAGATAGTAAAAGAGGAATTATAAGCATAATACTCGTGTCTTGTCTTTAATAAAATCTATATTTTCCTTCAACAAGGGTAAGAAAATCTCCAATTTATTAGAAAATGTATCAGCAGTTATAGTGTTAAAAGGCAGGCAGTCACATAAACATCACATATAGGCAAATCATATATTTTTTCAGCACTGTAGTTACATAAATGTAATTTACCTTCTAGTTCAGTCTTAGAACAATTAGTTTTTTTAGCTGGTTAAAATGTCAGCAAAAGCCTGTAAAGATAAATAGGGAAAAAGCATTGACAACATTGTTTGAAATGTTAGTTACAGAGTTTTCCGGCCAAATTCTCAGTTTCTCTACCATTACATCTGATTGCCTTGTATTGTGACAAATCTGTTGGGCAAACAATGTTGGCTATGAGGTGCCGTAAAATCAGGATCATTGTAAAAGTACAACTGGTAAGGTAAAAGCTTTTGTTACCACATTGACTAAAAACCGGAAACGGTAAATTACCCAGTCCACTTTTGAATCCAGATTCTCTGAAATAAAACTGGCCGAGTCACAAATTATAGGGTTTTTTCACAGCAAGGAAATTTATATTTGCCAAGTTAGGAGGCTTAAGCATACAAACAGTAGTTTCTATATCAATTATTTTGGTTCACCCTTTGGAATGTACTTTGTAGAATATTCCCTTGGCAACACATTGTGAACAAAATGAGTTTTAGAGGAAAAATAAAGCTGGTCACATATGTAATTCAGAGAAGTTGAGTAGGACATTGAAGAGTCCTTAGATGTGTGTTGCATGGATATTATATCATAGAATGTATACTGGTATTTATTAACCCCATCACACAGAACGTTGCATGCTAGGGGACTATGAAGTGAGCTCAGGGACTGAGCTTGCTTTGTAACCAATGAGTACTGAGTATGAGGATCAGGACCTGTGCAGTGTAGTGGTCCTGATCGGTTGACATGGTGGGCAGAGGTCTCTTTCTTAGTTCTGTGCGGTCGATCATGGCTCTTCTGACACAGTCTGCCTCAGCAAACTGTACAGGTAGGATGCTAATATTATTGATCAGTACTATTCCATTGCACAGCACTGAACAGTACAAGCAATTTATTCCATACGTTTAATAGTCTCCTATGAAGACTTAAAAAACTTTTTAAAATATACGAAATCCAATTAGGGAGATTTCTCCAGCTAAACAGAATCCAATAAAAACTTCAATACTTTAATGAAATTTCATATTAAAAAATACATCACACATAAACAAAAATAGGTGCTCAAGTGAGAAAACCCACACACACCAACACGTTTCAAACACTACAGTTCTTAAAGGGATACTCCAGCCCTGAGACATCTTCCGTCACGCCCCCTCCCATAGACTTGCATAGCGGGGGGTGATGTCCCACGGGGGCGGCGTCGTGACATCACGATACTCCGGCCCCGTGGTTGCCACACGGCTGTTTGTGAGCTGGCACCGCGGCGTGCAGCTCAAACAGGTGGGTGGCGAATACAAGATTGCGGGGGTCCCCAGCTGCGGGACCCCCGGGGTAAGCCATCTTATCCCCTATCCTTTGGATAGGGGGATAAGATGTCTCGGGGCCGGAGTACCCATTTAATCATGGTTCATCTACTCACTAGTCTCAACAGACTATATATACTTTTAGTTACCCGGCTATGGATTTCAGACACGCCCTTCTTGCAACTGAAACACTGAGATATTGAAAGGGAGGAATAAACATGGAAGAGCCAACAATTTAACCCTATGATATGCAAAACTCACAAAGAATGTACACATGAAAAACAGGAAGAAAAAAAGGATAACAAAATAAGTAAATGACTTAATAAATGAAAGCCAAATAATTTTTATAATTCATTCCTTTTAGGAAGCATGTCTCAAGGCAAAGAATCCAGTATGCTTCTCGCATAAATTATAACCGGAAACAATCACCTCCCCTTGTTGGGGGGTGTACACGCTCGATTTCCACTACCTCTAGGCTTGACGTATCCCCTTTATGGACCTCTTTTTTTTTTTTCTTCTTTTCCTCACTTTCTAAGAGCCATACCTCTTTTATATATCCATCTTCAGACCCATATGAGGGCTTTGTTTTTTGCATGACCAATTATACTTTCTAATTACATAACTTATTTTACCTAACAATTTACAGCAAAACAAAAATAAATATTATTTGTGTGGACAAATTCAAAGCTGCAATTTTGGAGGGTTTTGTTTTCGCTGTACATCTTATGGTAAAAATTATGTTTTCTTCATTCTGTGAGTCAATGAGGGAGATTTCTCAAAACCTGTCTAGAGGAAAAGTTGCTGAGTTGCCCATAGCAACCAATCAGATCGCTTCTTTAATTTTTCTGAGGCCTTTTCAAAAATGAAAGAAGCAATCTGATTGTTTGCTATATGTAACTCAGCAACTTTTTCTTTGGACAAGTTTTGATAAATCTCCCCCAATATGATTAAAACAATACCCATGTTTACATGCTTTTTGCCGATGCCAAATATGTTTATTAATATATATATATATTTTTTACACTTAATTTTTTTGGTAAAATGGGAAAAAGGGGCGATTTAAACTTCTATTGCGGGAGGACCTTAATCACTTTTTTTGTCCTTTTTAAACTTGTTTTTTAACATTTTTTATGTCCCTACAGGGGACTATTTATGGCAATCATTATATTACTAATACTGTTCATTGTTATGCATAGGCATAACACTTATAAGCATTATCCACAATCTACTTTTAAGGTCTGTTAGAAGGCCGACCAGAGAAGAAGACTCTGTGAGAGCGGCCAGGCGCAGGTGAGGAGACATCCATCCCCCATCTTGGCCCATCTAATCCCCACGAATGTGCTGCCGGAGATCAGATGACCCATCAGAGCCGCTGCATTGCCGCAGATGCCATTATCAGTATTGCTCAAGCTCTCCATGTGTTGATGTAACATTAATTTGTAAAAGTTTCCCAGGTGGTGATCTCCTTCAGCAAAGTGATCTGATCATATCAAGTGTGGGAGGCTGGGAGGGTGGATTGTGAATATTAGCTGATGTCACTTTGCCTTCCCTGTATCACAATATGTTCAGAGATCAGGATCGCTCACTGCATATAAACCCAGAATAAGCAGATTTAATTGAATAGATTACAAGTTACACTGAATGTTTTCCCCCAAAACCACATATTAATCTCCTCAGCTCCTCCTATCTTTGTTTGAAACAATGAAAACTGCAGTGATTTGCTTCCAAATGTAAAGTATTGTACTTTGGAGAAGGAATCCTCTATCTGAGTATTGTATTGTCATTTCTATATGGTTACTCATGGCAGAAATTCTTGTGCATTGTCTTCTGCTTTTATCTTTATTCAATTGCTGGTAGATGTTTTGGTTTGTGCTGGAGTAATAGGTTCATGACAGTTTTTGCTGGGTTTTGCTTAAAGGGGTACTCCGCTTTTGGAACAAACTGTTCCGAATGCTGAAATTTGTCACGCCCCCTCCCATAGACTGGCATTGAGGAGGTGGAGCCTGATGTCATGAGGGGGTGGGGCTGTGTTGTAATGAGCTCCCGGTGCCAGCTCTAGCGTTCGGAACAGTTTGTTCCAAACGCTGAGCAGCGGTGTACCCCTTTAAGGTGATTTAGGCCCATATTTATCAAACTGTGTGAGAGAAAAATAGGCGGGATGACCCTGAATCACATGTGAGATGCAGCCTATCAGCATTGATTGACCCCTATGATGTCAAAGCCCAATATAATCGGCAGCCATCTTTCCTCTCTTCATTTCGTCTATGCACTCAGAGATAGAGAGAACGGGACTGTGTGTGTGTCTGACTAGCTTATGCCGCAGCGTTACACTGCAACTGCTAGTCACAGCATTGGGGAAGGACAGGAGTGCAGAGTGCTTTGCTGTTCACACTGAGAAGGATCATTGATAGCTAAACCTCCTATTCACATTATTGAGCATTGCAGCAGAGAGGGGCAGATAGCTGTCAGCTGCCTCATACAGATCTCCAAGCTGCCTGAACTTCATCAACCATCTTACCACCTCATTTTTCAGCGCAATTCAGTATTTTTTTTGCTCCACAAATCATCTGCTGCTCATAATTGTGTGACAGAGTGCAATTTAGGGTTTAATCCCTGTATTTTTTTTATTGTGGTGCTGCACTGTTGGGTCCTGCTGCTGTTCACAAATACGTTCTTCTTCAGCGGACTGTAGTGCATTTGTCTGCCCTCATACGTGCATAACACATGCCTACATCAAAGCAGTCTTTATACAGGTCTAGATACAGGGCAAGTCCTAACTCTTGGCAAAAGTAATCAGCTGCTGGTGTTTTTAAAAAATACTTACTTTTTCTGCGTATTGTTGCGCACATTATTGCCCTTATCAGTGCATACCGCATAGGTACATCCAAGTATGGTACCATTTTTTACTTGTTAATCTGTCAAGTGGCTACATACTGTCAAAGTCCAAACAATAGTATTCACCGGCTCGTGTTTTACAAAAATACAGAGTTTTTTCTGCATATAGTTGCGCATATTAATAGTTGCGCATATTACTGCCCTCATCAGTGCATACCGCATAGGTACATCCAAGTATTTTTACCATTTAGTACCTGTTAATCTGTCAAGGGGCTACATACTGTCAAAGTCCAAACAATAGTCCAAACAATAGTATTCACCGGCTGGTGTTTTACAAAAATACAGAGTTTTTTCTGCATATAGTTGCGCATATTACTGCCCTCATCAGTGCATACCGCATAGGTACATCCAAGTATTGTACCATTTAGTACCTGTTAATCTTTCAAGGGGCTACATACTGTCAAAGTCCAAACAATAGTATTCACCGGCTGGTGTTTAAAAAAACAAACAAAAAAAAAACAGAGTTTTTTCTGCGTTTAGTTGCGAATATTACTGCCCTAATCAGTGCATACCGCATACGTACATCCAAGTAGTGTACCATCTTGTACCTGTTAATCTGTAAAGGGCCTACATACTGTGAAAGGACAGCCATAAGTAATCACCTGCTGCTGTTCTAGACAAATACTGTTTAAGGAGTAGTGTAGCGTATTGCAATACCCTCATATATGCACTAAGTATGTTAGGCAGAGAAGTGCCAGGACGTGCACAGAGGAGTGGCAGAGGCCTAAATACTTCAGGCAGAGTTGGCAGCAGACTAGGGGCGAGTGGCAGCAGGAGTTGCAGCGAGAGGCCTGAGCTCCCGTTATCAGCCAGTGGTCTTGTCTCGACCAGCAACCCATCTGCCGTCGTCGAATGGTTAACACGCTCATCCACATCATCACAAGTGACATCTGACACCCCCAGTCAACAGTCGGTGGGTTCCTCAGACACAACCCTCACTTGGCATGGCCTGGGAGCAGTCCCTGTCCTCCCATTGCCTTTGTCCTATGCTGTTCCCTCTCCTAGAGAAGTATCTTATGCTGTGGGTTCAGCTCCACTATTTACTGAGGACGATCTAATAGAGGACAGTCAGCAGCTACTGCCCAGCCAAGAAGGGGAGGAGACATGTGCCGCTTGCTCCGCTAGACGGGCAAGTAGTGATGAGGAGAGTGACGTGGAAGGCGGTGTTGCAAGGGTTCAGGGTCCTGAAGCAGACACTGTTGGGGAACCTGAGGAGGACATCAGTGACGTGCAGACACCTGTTGATGATGATGAAGCCGATCGCAATTGGGAGCTGGGTGCAGAAGGGGCTTCATCATCATCAGGAGAAGAAAGTTGCAGGTTGCCCTTGAGGCAGCAAGGCGGTAGCACAGTTGGCAGTCAGCATGGTGGCAGGAGTTGAAATTCAGTAGCCAAACATGCCCGGGGGAGACCACCTGCTTCGCAGCAGCCTACCTTTCCAGGAGGTAGGGGAACAGGGGTTCCTGGAGATGGCGCCAGTAACAGTCAATTAGTGCGGACTTCGGGTGGGAAAATCAGCTACTCGGCGGTGTGGACGTTTTTCATAAGGCATCCAGAGGAGGTTCACGTAGCCACAGGCAAGATCTGTCGGCAGAAGGTGAAGTGTGGCCAGGGTCCCAATGTCGGCACCACGGCCCTGTGTCAACACATGCTTCGCCACCATAAAGCGGCCTGGGAGAACCGTGGCTCAGATGTAGTGGTCCAGCCTGCGGCATCACCCAGTGGCCATCCGCTCCCTCCTTCATCCAGCCAAGGCTCCACCACCTCAGCCAAAGGGAACTGTGTGTTAAACCCTCCTTCTGTCGCTCCTGCTTCTCCCACTTTTAGTCAGCCATTCCGCCAACAATCCATCGGCGAAGCCATGTCCAAGAGACAACAGTATGCGCCCACTTATCCAACGGCACAGAAGTTGAATGTGCTTCTGTCTAAGTTGCTGGTGTTGCAGTCCCTCCCTTTTCAAGTGGTGGACCTTGCACCTTTCAGAGAATTGATGGCTTGTGCAGAGCCGATGAGGAGAGTCCCAAGCCGTCATTTCTTTGCGAAGAAGGCAGTACCAGCCCTGCATGAGTTTGTTGCCACACGTTGGAATTCCACCCTCCATATGTTGGACAGACTATACGAACAAAGAAAAGCCATCACCGATTTCTTGATGATCCAAGCAGATAGGAGTACTCCCCTGTGTAACTTCAATGTGAACCAGTGGCAGCTCATATGTGACACCTGCCGTTTGCTGAGGCCCTTGGAGGAAGCCACATTATTTGTAAGTCGCCTGGATTACGCCATGAACGACATAATTCCACTCCTACATTTCCTACAACAAATGATTGAAACCATGGCTGGTAACGGCAATGGAGACGTTGCGCCTACATCTCAAGACTACATGAGCCCTGTGGGGGCTGAACTGGAGGAGGAGGATGATGAGGGGCAGAGCGGAGCGCAGTTTAGGCTGGATGAGATGGCCAGTGTTTCTAGTCATCGGACAGGAGAGGAGGAGCAGGAGCAGCCAGAGGAGCTGGAGGGTTATGAGGAAGGCGAGACAGAGGACCCAGACACACCGTGGCAGGATGCAGTGGAGATGGAGGCAGGTAGTCCCGCCGAGTCACTGGCGCAAATGGCACGATGCATGCTCAGTTGCTTGTGTAGTGACCCCCGAATTGTCAAAATTCGTCAGCGGGAGGACTTCTGGATCTCAACCTTATTAGACCCTCGCTACCGTCCCAGAATGGGGGCCTTTTTTACACCCACTGAGAGGGAGGACAAACTGACCTACTACAGAGAGATTCTACGTAGTCAGTCGGCCACATGGTCCATCCACTCGCAGGTCTGACTCGGGGGGCCCTCTGTGATCCCCTTCCACTGCCATGGCTGCTGGGGAGGGGTGGCAGGAGCAGTACCAGCTCAATCAGCAGCAGCCTGAGTCTACAGTCGCTGATGAGTAGCTTTCTTCACCCGCATAGTGAAGCAACTCATTAGCAGTAGGTAGACATGGAGCAGGACCTGAACCAGCAGGTGGTGGCATACCTTGACATGACTATGCCAACAACCATTGAAGACCCACTGGACTTCTGGGCAGCCAAACTTGATTTATGGCCGCAACTAGCAGAGTTTGCCCTGGAAAAGCTGTCCTGCCCGGCCAGTAGTGTGCCATCAGACCGGGTGTTTAATGTGGCCGGGGCCATAGTCACCCCAAGGCAAACTCGTCTGTCCACTAAAAATGTGGAGAGACTGATATTTGTCAAGAGGAATAAGGGATGGATCAGCCAGGATTTCCAGTCACCAATGCCAGATGCCTCAGAGTAGATTGACCATGCTGCTACACCAACACTTCCCAGTTATGGTTGGTTATGAAACCCTCTTCGGTTATCAATTAGGGATATGAAACCCTCTTTTGTACTGTGATTGCCTGCTCCTGGCTCATCCTGTGTCTTTCAGGAACTACTTGCCTCACTGATGCTTCTGGCCTTGGGCCTTTGATTTTTGGATGTTTAGCAGTAGCTAAATATATACTTCATGCAAATTTCAACATTGATCTTTAAATTTAAGGGGTTATGAAACCCTCTTGGGTACTGCTAATGACTGCTCCTGACTCATCCTGTGTCTTTCAGGAACTACTTGCCTCCCTGATGCCTCGGGCCTTGGGCCTTTAATTTTTGGATGTTTAGCAGTTGCTAAATATATGCTTAATGCAAATGTCAACATTGATCTTTAAATGTAAGGGGTTATGAAACCCTCTTGGGTACTGCTAATGACTGCTCCTGACTCATCCTGTGTCTTTCAGGAACTTCTTGCCTCACTGATGCTTCTGGATTTGGGCCTTTAATTTTTGGAAGTTTAGCAGTAGCTAATACATGCTTAATGCAAGTTTAAACAATGATCTTTAAATTCTCAGCGCTCTGCCAGGGCCTTCTCCTACCCCGTCGGAGCAGATCCGAGGACCTCACTAAACCATCCAATCGGTAGTAGAGACATACAGTGTGTACAAAGGGCAGGGACTTAATGAACCCGAGCTTATGACCCGCACTTAATTGGGATTCTTCTTTCCTGGCAAATAATTGCAATCCCTGTTCCCTATCACAAACGGGGTTCATCGGGTTACCCGCACCTGTCGGTGAAGGATAGACACACGCTGGTCCGTTCAGTGTAGCGCGCGTGCAGCCCCGGACATCTGAGGGCATAACACACCTGTTGTTGCTCGATCTCACGATTGATCGTGCAATGTAAAGGGGTTATGAAAGCCTCTTGGGTGCTGCTGATGCCTACTCCTGACTACTTCTGTGTCTTTCAGGAACTACTTGTCTTCATGATGCTTCTGGGCTTGGGCCTTTAATTTTAGGATTTTACGTCCTTAAGTGACGGGACGCGAGGGCGTATACATACGCCCTTCGTTCCCATGGAGTTAAACAAAGGTACAAAAACCAAAAATGGCCGGTCAGGGCTATGGAGACGTTGCGCCTACATCTTACGGCCACATGAGCCCTGTGGGTGCTTGTGAGATTAGGTCCTTTGTACCCACACGGCGGGGTCCGGGACACAAATTTTGATTTAAATTTCAAATAAAAAAATCTGACATTTCAATGTTCTCCTCATGCTGCAGCCAACTCCAGGCTGCGTCATTCAGGTAATATATAGAGAGCACCCTCTGTCCTAAATTTTCATCAAAATTTTTCTTAAAAAATGTTTGTCTTTTTTATTAGGGATTGTGAAGCTTTGGTGCTCACTCATGCATCAGCCAACTCCAGCCTGTGTCATTCAGGCAATATATGGTTTACTGATGGCGCTGCTGGGCCTGGGTCTGGGAATTTCACATTTTCTCATAGGTAGCACCCGCTATCCAAAAGTCTTCTTCATAAATTTCTACAATTGTTGTGTTTTTTGGGCGGATTGTGAAGCCCTGCTGCCCGGCTGTGCATCAGCCAACTCCAGGCTGTCATTCAGGCAATATATAGGTAGCACCCGCTGTCCTAAATCTTCTTCAAACATTTTTAAAATGGTTGTTTTTCCTTTGGGATTCTGAAGCCCTGGTGTGTACTCAATGCTGCTTCCTGCTACACTCTGTCAGCCCGTTGTTCCTGCGACAGTGTGCTACTCCGCCTCCACATCCTCCACTGTGTCTTAAGCCTCCACTGCTCGGACAAGTCTCAGTGGCCCTTCAGCATACCATGTGTGCAGGGTACGGCGCTGTTCTTCACATGGTTTGCCTTGGCGAAAAGTCTTGGAAACGATGGCCGGTCAGGGCAATGGAGACGTTGCACCTACATCTCACGGCCACATGAGCCCTGTGGGGGCTTGTTGGATTTGGTCCTTCGTACCCACACGCTTGGGTTTGGGACACTGAAAGTTTATTTTAAATTTCAAATCAAAAAATGATGGTGCTGCTTAGCCTGGGTTTGGGAATTTCAAATTTTCTCATAGGTAGCAACCGCTATCCAAAATCTTTTTCAAAAATGTCTAAAATTGTGGTATTTTTTGAGGAGGGGATTGTGAAGCTCTGCTGTGTACTCGTGCATTAGTCAACTCCAGGCTGTGTCATTCAGGCAATATATGGTTTACTGATGTTGCTGTGGGGGCTTGTTGGATTTTGTCCTTCGTACCCACACGATGGGGTCCGGGACACTGAAAGTTAGTTTTAAATTTCAAATATAAAAATGATGGCGCTGCTGGGCCTGGGTCTGGGAATTTCAAATTTTCTCATAGGTAGCACCCGCTATCCAAAATCTTCTTTAAAAATGTCTAAAATTGTTGTGTTTTTTCTTAGGGATTGTGAAGCCCTGGTGCCAACTCCAGCCTGTGTCATTCAGGCAATATATGGTTTACTGATGCCGCTGCTGGGCCTGGGTCTGGGAAATTAAAATTTTCTCATAGGTAGCACCCGCTATCCAAAACCTTTGATTTAAATTTCTTAATTCATCTTTTAATCTTAGGAATTGTGAAGGCCTAGTGCCTACTCATTCTGCTGGCAACTCTGGGCTGTGCCATGCATCCACTATATGGTCTCCTCATGCTGCCAACACCTCCACGCTGTTTCATTCAGCCACTATATGGTGTCCTCATGCTGCCAACACCTCCACGCTGTGCCATTCAGCCACTATATGGTTGGTCTCCTCATGCTGCCAACACCTCCATGCTGTGTCATTCAGTCACTATATGGTCTCCTGACACAGATGCCACCACCAGGCTCTGTCATTGTGCTGCTGTGCGGCAGTAATTCTAAAAGCGATGTCGGTAATCTGCATGTTATTCTGAATAACAGTAATATTTCACTAACCCAGCACACTCCATATGCGTTTTAGAACACAGCAAAGTGTTCATCTACCCCTATAGAGGCTGTATGTAGGCTAGAAATAGCCTTTTTAAATATAGATTTGCCGTGAAAAAATTTGGATCGAAATGAACTTTTTGGGAAAATTCAGCAAATCGTCCGAATCAAATTTTTGAAAAGTTCGCTCATCTCTTGTATAAATGAAAAAAAAAATTCAATAAATGCTGGTTTTTCCCCAAATTTTACATTTTTACAAGGGGCAATAGGAGAAAATGCCCCCAAAAATTTGTAACCCCATTTCTTCTGAGTATGGACGTCAAGTGCTCTGCAGGCAAACTACAATGCTCAGAAGAGAAGGAGCGCCATTGGGCTTTTGGAGAGAGAATTTGTTTGGAATGGAAGTCACCCGTGGTGCCAGAACAATGGACCCCCCCACATGTGACCCCATTTTGGAAACTACACCCCTCACGGAATTTAATAAGGGGTGCAGTGAGCATTTACACCCCATTGGCATTTGACAGATCTTTGGAACAGTGGGCTGTGCAAATGAAAAATTAAATTTTTCAATTTCACGGACCACTGTTCCAAAAATCTGTCAGATACCTGTGGGGCATAAATGCTCACTGTACCCTTATTACATTCCGTGAGGAGTGTAGTTTCCAAAATGGGGTCACATGTGAGTCCATTGTTCTGGCACCATTGTTCTGGCGATGTTAGCGTAGCACTTGCGTACTCGCGCATGCGCAGACAGTTTGTCAATTAGACAAAAAATACTTTATTGGTAAAAAAAAAAAAACTACCTGCGCATGCGCCGGAAGAGGCCGCAGATTCGTCGCTGAGCCACGGAAGAAACAGGAAGAAAAGATTTGCCTGGAACGTTAGAAGATAGGAAGGACAGAAGCAAGAACACACCCCCCGACATCCCACTTACCGAACACAACATGGCGGAGGCCGAGGTACACAGCAAGCCGCTGGAAGAAAAAGGGGCCAGCTTCGGATCTTCACAAAAGGTAAGAAAATACATATATACATAATCACAACACACATAAAAAAAACACACATACTTATAAACACATAACACACAAACATAATAACAAAAAACAGTATAAACAAGGGAAAACCCCTTTAAGGAGAGGCGACTAGGGGCTGTCCCATCTGATGAACCCTACCTGAACGTAGTTACTCTTACTTTGGGGCCTCTACACTAGGTACTGGATGCAATACGGTACCGGGACACCACAAGGACAAGAGGGATGTCCTTATGCTCACCACAAATCATGGGAACGGCAGCACCCCTGTCCCTGTGCGAGGTAGTGCAGGACCGGTCCTCAAGCCCGATTTTATTCCAGACTACAATCGGTATATGGGGGGAGTTGATCTTTCTGATCATGTCCTCAAGTCATATAATGCCATGTGCAAAACACAGGTATGGTGCAAAAAAGTTACAGTCTACATGGTACAGGTTGCCATGTATAACTCTTTTGTACTGTTACAGCATGCTGGCAACACATGGACATTCCTGCAGTTTCAAGAGGAAATTCTGAAGGCCCTCATCTTTGGTGGCCGCAGAGGAGCAGCTCAGAGCACCTCTGGAACTGTGGGCCCCCGTAGGTGGGGTCTCCCACACTGGAAAGAAGGGACGATCCCAGAAAAAATGCAGAGTGTGTCACAGGAGGGGGATTCTGAAGGACACACTTGCCCCGATCATCCAGGCATCTACATTAAAAACTGCTTCGGGGAGTATCACAATTTTTTTTTTTATCCTTTTCCCTAATTTTAATTCCCCAAAATTTGACTCCAATGTGCCAGTCCAGAGTACATTGTCTTCCAAATTTTAAAACCAAAACACCCCCCCCAAAAAAAAAAAAAAAAAAAAATAAAGCAGAGTGCGCATTTGAGGTAACAGTTTAGGGACGGCCACACACATCACATTCTCAGAATAATGATTCAGAGCATAGGGTTTGGGGCGGGCATCATTTTTACTTTTGGCTATACTCTGGGTCATCATTCTGGGAATTGGCATATCAGTATTAAAATTGCAATTTTCAGCCCCCCCCCCCCCCCCTATAGTACACTTCATCCATTCCTGGAAAAAAAATTTAGGGAACACCTGTCTGTTCCAAATCTCCACTCCATCCCTATACACTTTCCCTAGGGGGTGTACTGTTTGCAATAGGCTCACATGTGGGTGTTCCTTTCTTGTATTTTCCTCTGAATGTATGTAACTGTTAGGTCCGTAAGAAACATCGGCCTCAAATGCGAAGAGTTCTCGGTCATGAGCTCTGACGTATTTCCAGGCGACAATTCGGAGTTACATGTTAGTTGTTCCCAGAAAGATGAAACAGAGTATAGGTGTCACATGTGGGTGTTTCATTTTTGTATTTTCCTCTGAATGTATGTAACCGTCAGCTATTGATATGCCATAGGCCTCAAATGCAAACAGACCTCTATGACTTCTGAACCTTGTTGTGTGCCCACCCAGCATGTTACCCCAAATGTGGATGTGTTTGCATAGTGAGGAGAAAAAGCCCTCCAAAATTTTTAACCCAGTTTTCGCTTTGGTCCAAAGTCTGTGTATGAGATGGGGGAAAATGTGCTCTTGAGCTTTTAAGACAAAACATAGAAAACTTTTTTTTTTTTAAACAGAGTATATTAGAAATATTTTTTATTTACCATATGGAGTGCAATAGCAAAAATTAGTTTTAATGAGAGGGACCATTTAAATTGAAATTGAGGATTCTAAAATTGAAATTTTAACTCCCAAGTTTTAGTGTCCCGGGCCCAGTCGTGTGGGTTCAAACAGCGCAATGACAGAGCCTGGAGGTGGCATCAGTATGAGGAGACCATATAGTTGCTGAATGACACAGCCTGGAACTGGCAGCAGCATGAGTAGACACTAGGGCTTCACAATCCCTAAGATTAAAAAATGAATTTTTAAATTTAAATTGAATATTTATGGTAGCTAGTGCTACCATAAAAAATTTTTAGGCCCAGGCCCATCAGCATAAGTAAACCATATATTGGCTGATTGACACAGCCTTGAGGTGGCTGAAGCACGAGGAGACCATATAGTGACTGAATGACACAGCTTAAAGGTGGCTAAAGCATGAGGAAACCATATAGTGTCTGAATGGCACAGCCTACAGGTGGCGGCAGATGAGGAGACAATAGGGACTCACAATCTCTAAGAATAAAAGATGAATTTTGAAATTTCCATTGAAGATGTATGGTACCTAGTGCTACCATAAACATATATAGGTAATGTCCTAATCCCAGCAGCATCACTAAACCATGTAGCTGCTGAATTACACAGACTGGAGCTGGCTGAAGCATCAGTAAACTATATATTGGATGAATGGCACAAACTGGAGGTGGCTGAAGCATCAGTAAAACATATATTGGATTAATGGCAGGGTGTGGAGGTGTTGGCAGCATGAGGAGACCATATAGTGGCTAAATGACACAGCCTGGAGCTGGCAGCAGCATGAGTAGACACTAGGGCTTCACAATCCCTAAGATTGAAAGATGAATTTAGAAATTTAAATTGAAGATGTATGGTAGCTAGTGCTACCATAAAAAAAATTTAGGCCCAGGCCCAGCAGCATCAGTAAACCATATATTGGCTGAATGACACAGTCTGGAGGTGGCTGAAGCATGAGGAGACCATATAGTGGCTGAATGATGCAGCCTGGAGTTGGCTGAAGCATGAGAAGAGTGACCCGGTGACAGGTGCTGTGGGTGGAAATACCAGTACCAGGTGATGAAGGTGGGTGAAAAAAGGTCTGATGCGGAGGAATGTTTGTAACTGGGGAGTGTTGGTGTGGAAGTGTTGTGTGGCACTATGGTCAATCTACTCTTATGCATCAGGCATTGGTGGTTAGAAATCCTGGTTGATCCATGCCTGATTCAGCTTCACAAAGGTCAGTTTCTCCATATTTTTTGTGGACAGTTGAGTTCTCCTTGGGGTTACTATGGCCCCCACCGCACTAAACACCCCCTCTGATGTCACACTACTGGCCGGGCAGGACAGCTTTTCCAGGGCAAACTCTGCTAGTTGCGGCAACAAATCAAGTTTGGCTGCCAAGAAGTCCAGCGGATCTTCAAGTTGTGTTGGCCTGGGCATGTCAAGGTATGCCACCACCTGCTGGTTCAGGTCCTGCTCCAGGTGTACCTGCTGCTTATGAGTTGCTTTCCTGTGTGGGTGAAGAAAGCTACTCATCAGCGACTGTAGACTCAGGATGCTGCTGATGGAGCTGGTACTGCTCCTGCCATCCCACCCCTCCCCAGCAGCCTTGGCAGTAGTAGGTGAGCGCAGAGGGCCCCCCAATTCAGACCGGCGAGAGGATGGACGATGGCGCCAATAGGCATCGGCCAACTGACTACATAGGATGCCTCTGTAGTAGGTCACTTTGTCCTCCCTCTCAGTGGGTGTAAAAAAGGCCCCTATTTTGTGGTGGTAGCGAGGGTCCAATAAGGTGGAGATCCAGAAGTCATCCCGATGCTGAATGGTGACAATTCGACTGTCACTACGCAAGCAAGTGAGCATGCATCGTGCCATTTGTGCAAGTGACTCGGAGGGACTCCCTGCCTCCACTGCATACTGCCACGGTGTGTCTGGGTCCTCTGTCTCGCCTTCCTCATAACGCTCTAGCTCCTCTGGCTGCTCCTGCTCCTCCTTTCCTGTCAGATTACTAGAAAAATCACCCATTTGGCAAAACCGAAACTGTGCTCCACTGTGCAACTCCCCCTCCTCCTCCTCCTACAGTTCAGTCCCCACAGTGCTCATGAGGCCGTAAGATGTCGGCACCACGTCTCCAGTGCCCCAACCAGCCATCGTTTCCAACACGTGTTGTAAGAAATAAAGCAGAGGAATTACGTTGTTCATCCCATAATCCTGACAACTTACTAATGATGTGGCTTCCTCAAAGGGACTGAGCAAACGGCAGGTGTCCCGTATGAGCTGCCACTGGTTCACAATGAAGTTACACAGGGGAGTACCCCTATCCGCTTGGATCATCAAGAAATCGATGATTGCTTTTCTCTGTCTGTACAGTCGGTCCAACATATGGAGGGTGGACTTCCAACGTGTGGCAACGCCACAAATCAGACTATGTTGGGGGGGTGCTTTGTGGTCTATGAGTGGCTGAAGTGCATGCAAAGTTTCCTTCCCATTTTTAGGATGTCTTGCAAATGGGGGGAACGCTTCAGGAACTGCTTCACAGCCAAATTGAACACATGTGCCATGCAGGGCACATGGCTCAGCCTTCCCAGTCACAGCGCATGCAAGATGTTCATCCTGTTGTCAGTCACCATGGTTCCCATGTCCAGTTTTTGTGGAGTAAGCCATGCTCCGATTTCAATACAAATGACTTTTAGCAGATCCTACCCTGTGTGACTCCGTTCGCCAAGGCAAACCATGTGAAGAACAGCGTGACACCACCATGCCCTGCATACATGATATGCTGAAGGGCCACTGAGACTTGTCTGGGCAGTAGAGGCTGAGGACACAGATGAGGAGGCGGAGTCGCACACTGTCACAAGACCAACGGCCTGAGAGCATGGAGGAGGAAGTGGCGTGACCTGTCCAAGTTGGTGTTATGGCTGTGCAGGAACCAAATCTCCAGACGTCGGCACTGCCATGCACTTTGGTACACTCTGGCAGGCTCAAGGACTAGCCCGCCTTCTGTTTTACAAAATTGTGCAGGGCCGGTACTGCCTTCTTTGCAAAGAAATTACGGCTTGGCACTCTCCACCTCGGCTCGGGACAAGCCAGCTGTTCTCTGAAAGGTGCAGAGTCCACCACTTGAAAAGGGAAGGACTGCAGCACCAGCAACTGGGACAGGAGCACATGAGTGGGAGCATACTGTTGTCTCTTGGACATGGCTTCACCGATAGATTGTTGGCTGACTAAAAGTAGGAGGAGCAGGAGCATCTGGAGCGACAGAAGGAGGGTATGACACACAGCAATCTTCGGCTGAGGTGGTGGAGACTTGGCTGGCTGAAAGAGGGAGCGGCGTGCCACTGGGGGATGCAGCAGGCTGGACCACTACATCAGAGACACGGTTCTCCCAGTCCGCTTTATGGTGGCGAAGCATATGTTGATGCAGGGCTGTGGTGCCAACATTAGGAATTTTAGTTAGTACACCGAGTGTCCGAGCTGCAGCAGGGCACTGGGGTACACTAGATAGTAATGACAAACTAGTAGTCTGCATGACAGACATTTCATGATTCTATTGGAGAGGAATTAACTGGACACAGTGTTGATAATTTTAAACACCACTGCCATCTAGTGGCAATAAATGTGTAGCACACTAAGTTGGAAATTATTTTAATGAGCATAATTAAAAGTTATATTTTATGGGGGATTACTAGTCAGGATTTATCCTGAGGGGATTTATTCCCCAAGTAGGTTTTGTGTTACTAACATTGGGACCCTGGCCACACTTCACCTTCTGATGACATATCTTGCATGTGGCTATGTGTACCTCCTCTGGATGCTTGAGGAAAAACTGCCACACTGCCGAGTAGTTAATTTTCCCACCAACAGTCCGCACTAATTCACTGCTACTGCCACTGTCTCCTGGAAACCCTTTTCCACTACCTCCCGGGAAGGTAGGCTGCCCCAAAGCAGGTGGTCTCCCCCGGGCACATTTGGCTCCAGAATTTCCACTTCTGCCACCATGCTGACTGCCAACCATGCTACCACCTTGCTGGCTCAGCTGCTGCCTGACGGCAACCTGTAACACTCTTCTCCTGATGATGATGAAGCCCCTTCTGCACCTGGCTCCCAATTGCGATCAGCTTCATCATTATCAATAAGTGTCTGCATGTCACTTATGTCCTCAGGTTCCTCAACAGTGTCTGCTTCAGGACCCTGAACCCTGGCAACACCGCCTCCAACGTCACTCTCCTCATCACTACTTGCCCGCCTAGCGAGGGAAGCAGCAGATGTCTTTTCCACTTCTTGGCTGGGCAGTAGCTGCTGACTGTCCTCTATTAGATTGTCCTCAGTGAATAGTGCAGAGGGAACAGCATAGGACAGAGGCAAGGGGAGGATAGGACTGCTCCCGGGCCATGCCAACTGAGGGTTGTGTCTGAGGAATCCACTGACTGTTGACTGGGTAGTCCCTTGTGATGAAGTGGATGACCAGGTTAACCAATCGATGATGGCAGATGGGTTGCCACTCCTGCTGCCACTCACCCCTAGTCTGCTGCGACATCTGCCTGATGAATTTAGGCCTCTGCCACTCCTCTGTGCACATCCTGGCACTTCACTGCCTGACATACTTAGTGCATATATGAGGGGAGTACAATACGCTTCACTACGCTCAAAACAGTATTTGTCTAGAACAGCAGCAAGTGTGTACATTTGACTGTCCTTTCACAGTATCTAGGCCCTTGACAGATTAACAGGTACAAAATAGTATACTACTTAGATGTACGTAGGTGGTATGTACTTAGATGTATGAATGTGGTATGCACTAATGAGGGCAGAAAAATGCGCTACAGTACCCTTAATAAATGTATTGGAGTAAAACACCAGCCGGTGATTACTTTTGGCTGTCCTTTCACAATATGTAAGTCCTTGACAGATTAACAGTAGTGTTGAGCGGCATAGGCCATATTCGAATTTGCGATATTTCGCAAATATATGGACGAATATTCGTCATATATTCGCTAAATTCGCATATTCGTAATATTCACGTTTTATTTTCGCATATGCAAAAATTCGCGTTGCGAAAATGAGCATATACAAATATTAGCATAAGCGAAAATTCTCACACAGTAGTATTAGAGCCTTCTTTACACCACACAAGCTGGAAGCAGAGAGGAATGATCACTGTGATGTGTTCTGTGAAAAAAAAAAAAAAATGAATATTCGTAATTACGAATATATAGTGCTATATTTGTGAATATTTGCAAATTCGCGAATATGCGATATTCGCGAATAAAATTCACATTTCGAATTTTCGCGAGCAACACTAATTAACAGGCACAAAATAGTACACCACTTAGATGTAGGTATGTGGTATGCACTTATGAGTGCAGAAAAATGTGCTACTGTACGCTTAAAAAAACATATTTTAGTTAAAAAAACAGCCGGTGATTACTTTTGCCCGGACTTTTACAGTATCTAGGCCCTTGACAGATTAACAGGTACAAAATAGTACACTACTTAGATGTATATATGTGGTATGCACTTATGAGTGCAGAAAAATGCTGTCCAGTACGCATAAAAGAAAACTTATTTTTGCACAACACCAGCAGTACACAACAGTTCTGCAGCACAAAAAATACTGTGTACTAAACACAAAATTGCACTCTGTCAAAGACTATTAGGAATGGACTGCTGGGTATTAGACCGTCTACAGACTAGTATAACCAGCAGATGATTTGTTGTGGAACAAATAAACAGAATTGCACTAAAAAATTCTTCCTGCCTCCTCTGCTAAGGTTTATGAAGTTGAGGCAGCTTGTTGAAATGTATGAGGCAACACACAGGTATCTGCCCCTCTCTGTAATACAATGCTGAAGAAAGTGAATGGGATGTTAAAGGGGTATTCTGGGTAAAAACATTTTATCCCCTGCATGTGATTCTGGGTCATACCGCCTACTTCCCTTCCCGCCTTGCCTTCCCCCCTTCCTAGAATTCCTTGCCCCATGTACTGACATGTGGACCCGCCATTTTAGATGCCCTGGAGCCTGGACTGCAGTAAATGGAGTTTAATTAAGCGATTCATGCAATAGAATTGCGGCAATATTCGCATTTGTTGTGAATGGAATATTTCATGAAATTCGTAACAAATATGTTACCGGGAACTTTGTGGTGCTGCAGCTGGAAAACGGCCAGACCGATTTCTGAAAGAAGGACGTTGATAGAAAGACACTGCCGTGGGGAACATTTTTGGCTAAAAAAATTGTGCACCAAAGTACTCATTTAAGGTTAACTCTACTCAGTAGGGTCTTTACAGCATGGCTTACGGTGGTTGATGTACAGAAGACTCTTACTTATGTTTAGCTGTGTTACAATTTCCTATAGTAGTGTGTAAGGCAACAAGGTTGTGACAAACAGCACTGAATCTGGCTAGAAACCCACAAAGAGTCTAGTGGTCAAAGAAGAGGACTGGAGATTCCTTTATAGCATGGACTGGAGATAGTTCATGGGTAATACACCTCTTAAATGCCACGCTGTGCAATGATTCTCCACTACAAACCTAAAGCTGATTTAGGATAAAATTTGCATCTTTAAACAGGGTTAAGCTGCTCGGCCAGATGACTAAGTTACTGTACAGCTAGCTTTGGGGACAAGGAGCAACTCACAGGAACTGTTTCACTGGCTAGGGCAGAACTAGACACATCCTTGCAT